>NC_066239.1:8318228-8621258 GCF_024542735.1 Bombus huntii
CCTATTACCACGATTGTTATCGAGTTTCTAAGAAAATCATGTTCCATTCTATTCCACTGTTCGATGCAGACCTCGATATCATAGGATCCGAGATCGAAACAGGTGATACAGGATCTGGTTTAGCTGAATAGAAGCAGCATCGATATCTTCGTGAAGTCTTTGAACAGACCTCCGCTGGGAGGCACGTAATTTTGACAAAGTAGTCGACGTCTCCTGGAGAGCGAAAAGACCAACAACGAGTTGGAAGCTGACGGATCGTCCAAGAATATCGGAACTGGGCGTCTTTTCGTTCTCTTTTTAGATTCAAAGCAGCACAACGAGCCGCGAAATTTGTCGCGAAACATGTCACGGTAGGTTCGAGAAAATAAACGATATTTATATAAACTTATAAACTGTGCTTATCGAAACTTAGATCGTAGTTATGGCGGATGGGTATTTCGTTCAACTGACATCGCGTTCTCACCAATAAAACATACGAAAAGACTACAACGCACTTACAAAAAGCTACATGCATATGTTTGATTATCTTGACATCGTATGTAGAATTTCGTAATAATTCGACGCAGAGTAGGTCGTAACGTAATTCTGAACATTTCGTGGCGATTCCATTAAAACGAAACAACGACATCGATACTTATATACCTTTGCACCTGCATCAACCCGACAGTTTTATGAAATAAACCAGTGTTTCAAGCCGCAATTGTCTACACGCTGAAATTTCATTCATTCGCGTACTTATTATGTAATAAATCGTGTATTCGTTCTGACACGATTCTGCAATATTGATTGGTAGACTTGAATGGGGACTAGGTCGCATTACGGGCCGAACGACTCTATTATGACAAGTTTGTTACTATTTATTTACACGTCGCCCGCATCCACCCTCTGACGTACTGATTCTACGTATTATCGGAACATATAATTCATCGAATAATCACGAAGCATAGTTACTACGAGATATCTGGTCTTTGAATTCGCGATACGTGTTACTGTTATCTGCAAGGTTTCCTTGATATGCACGTCACGGTCTATTATCATGCGGTTTATTAATTGCACTATTTTAAATGGGCAGAACATTTTCGAAACAATGCGTAGGAAAGTAGCGCGGGTCAGTTTAGCAGAAAGTAATAATGCCACGAAAATGCATCCATGAGTGGAAATGGGTTAATACATTGCTCCTCTCGTGGGTCAAATAAAAGTGGCACAACCGTTCGACCATATTTGTATCTCGAAACTAGTAATGCAAGAAAGCGAATCCTACGAAATGAGAATTTAATGAATTTCGCCATTTTCTCGCTAAATATAAAACGACCAAGTTATGTGACATCTGATGTACGCATAATTTTGCATATTGATTATTCATTCAGTTACTTTTTAAATGGCCCGCTTGCAAATTTTCATAACCGATAATATTTTAAATGCTGCAACGAGCTATAGATGAAAGGAAACTATCACGTTCAACGTAACTTTGTATCTTTCACGATTACATTATGACTAAAAGAATATCTAATATTTTAATGTTTTAATTCTGCAAGCGAAATTCAAAAAACTACGATAACGTCATTCTTAAAAAGTAAGTCTCAAACGACGTTTCTGTATATCAACCTTTTTATTATTTCAATGTATAAAATCTGTCATATATTTTGCGACAACTTGTACATCTGCATTACCAACAACATGCAATATTTCTACCGAAAAGCTACCCATGAACGAACTACAAAATTCAACAGTTTTTAACCCCAGACCACAAATATTCATAAAAGTTTTACGAATTAACGCAGCTTTCGTAGATTTAATTATCAACTGTTATTAAATTAGGGACATGATAAATAAATAATAAAGAGTATTACACATTAATTACACATTAAAAAGGACATAGTGTATCGTAAAAGTAAAAATCTGCAGAAATTAAAAAATCATATATGTACACTATCCAAATGAATAAAATATGCATGCGATGATTAACAATTATTGTCAACGACTATTTTATGCGCCATTTCCTCTCATTTCATTTGTTTCGTTTCATTTATACCCCAGCAAGTATCCTATAGATCTTAAGAAGGCGTTCTTCTAAGTATCTCGAAACAGCTTCCCAAAAACTAAAGGAAAGCGCTGGGGGATGGACGCACCACGTGATCGGTAGTCGAAATTCCGAATGAAAGTGGCGCGCATGCGCAACGTTCGCTCCGTGGGATTCCGTGAATTCCACGACGCGAATCTAGCGCAGTCGAAGAGGGTGGGCCAACGATAATGCAGCAAATTTCATTCCTAAAATGGGTGGCTGAAGGAACAAAGACGGGCGAGCGCACGGAACTGTGCGGAAAAAGAGCGACCGCGTGGCGACGGACGAACGTACTGGAATGTAAAGACGTTCCTCCCGGCTGAGGCAACACAAAGCCACGCCGAGGCCTGCATGCAACGTATAGACGCGCACACGATCGCTTTATCGCGTCGATGCGATGGGGGCGACAACGACAACGCCGCGGAGAAACCAGAACGACCCATACCGAGAGTTGCGCGACACATGCTGGGTTGAATCCTCTGGAGGCCGGAGGCGAACTCGAACGTTTGGTCGTCGAATTTCTTGAAAACGAACCGTATTTACGATCTCTTAAATCAGGTATTCTGCAATGGTCGTCGATCGATCAAAATTTAATATCGCGAGAGTATATTTGAAATTTTTCATTTTTCATCCTTCGACAGTGCGTGACTTTCGAAATTATCTTGCGATAGTCGTCGATCGAAATTTATTATCGTGAGACTTCGTTTGCATGAAGATCATTCATTAGAACGTTTAATTTTTGAAAACGTTGGAATTTGATATTGGAAATGTTTAGTAACGTGGACTTTGTTTATCAAAATTTCTCACTTCTAATCATTTGACGCGAATAAAATGGAAAATTTCGAACGAATGTTACGCATTTCCTTAGACTATTAAAAATTTCTCCTGTTTGCTAAAATGAGACTAAGATTCGATAATTCCCAGATGGGCTAATAATCGTATTATATATGATGACATAGCTAAAGATGCGAAATGTATTTATATTTAACAATTTGTTTATATTTCTTGTATCAAACATTTCATTGCGTCGAAAAAAGAAATTTTCAATAATACCCGATTAACTGCTCTCTCGCCGATTAAATCCTCTTATCTGAACGTGAACCCATACAGTATTTGAACTAGAATTTAGATCGCAAGTAGTGGGAAGAATCAATGTATTACATATGAGTTAATGGATCGAGATAAATGGAATTCTTCTGTAAACATGCTGCAACATTAAAGGTTATATTGTGGTTGGTTATACGTACAATATTGAAGGACCTATCTTCAATGCTATAGACTACAGAATAACGAAAGAAATACAGTTGTTGGAAAACAAATTGTGATATCGTAATATCGGTTAAACAAAATGGTGATTTGATATATATATATATATATATATATATAGTACGTGTATAAAAGAAGATAAGGTGTCATGCCTCTATCAGAAGTCGCAATGCCAATTTCGTAGGGGCGTAATAAATCCCTCCGTAGTAAATTGTATGTTGTATGATAACAACTTTATCAGAGGAATAAAAAGATATAAATATAGAACTACGTTAGATATAAATCAGAGACGCTATTCCGTGTTAAAATAGGCAATACTTTAGGCTATAGAAAAAAATACCGATGGAAATTGGTGTCATATTGAAATAGACAGAATTTCAAATGCAGCATCGAACAAAGGAAACCCATTTTCCAGTTAAAACAACTTTTTCAAGCATAATACGATCAACGATAGTCAAAATCCTAGAAATCAAATCCACGCAACGACGAACCCCGCTGTATAAATTGCGATTCTAGTGCAAGTCGCTGACTGGCGACAGCGAATTACAAGAAGCCTGGTTGAGCTTTTTGTTAGCATTTCAGCTTCAACTGTGCCATGGACTGATCAAAGACGCGACATTCCATCTCTGCAAATTCAAGAAACCAATCTTATCGAACGACAATCAACAACTACCTGTCGTCTAAGGAGATCAATAATCAGGAAAGAAATAACGTGCAATATAGATTTACGAGTATAGATAAGTAATCAAAATTCGTCTAATACATGTAAATTCTTTCAAAGCGTTATCGTATGTCGTTCGACCCTTCCATCATATCGATCGCCGGTATCTTATTCTTCGAGGCAACGAAGGCTACGAAGAAGAGGACGACGGAAGGCGCGTGTTGCACCGGAGAGAAGATTCCAGTCGAAGAAGGGCCGTTCTGCCCCGCACATCCCACCCGTGGTTTCCGCCGGCCTTGGAGCCACTGAACCACTCCGTGGTTCAACGATTCGACGTGCCAGCGGCTCTCAACTGACCGATCCTCTCCATCTGCCGTCTCCTCCGTATTTCTTTCCTGGTTCACGTTGAACGTGTTAATGGAAACAGACGAAAAAAAAAAGATCCAATAAAAGCGAAAGTGAAACGGAATAACGAAGAAGAGAAGAACGAGGCTGTACCTGGTTAGGTGATACCGCGAAGACGGAAAGGGCCCTCTGATAGCGGGATTGTTGTGAAAAGATAAGGAGCCTGGATAAAGCGCCGTCTAAGTCTGGATTTTCGCCTTTGCTTTCTTTTTCAGTCGCGACCATTTCGTACCACCTACGCTCGCCAACAGACAAGGAAAGCGAAGATACGAGCTGATAGGAATCATAATTCCAGCTCGGGAAGGCGTACGTTGCTTATGTTTGTTTGGCTCCGTTTTTCACACGGTGCTCGCGCGCGCACGATTCTGTCGTACGCACGCGGACCTAAGAGAGAACACGTGTGTAACGCACGCTGATAATCCAGGTAGGATCGTTGATAGAAAACGGGACTTGCTTGTTTCTAATAATACTAGGAGGCGTAAGAAACGTTTAACGAAGCGATCAGGATCATCCGGATAATTGTAACTGATAATTCCTTGATTGTCAACGATCGATAAATTAATCTCCTGTTTGCTATTACAAGAACCTCTGAATTAATGTTTCAGATCGTTAATGCATGCCACAGGTATTTACCGATGTGTATTGCTTGAGTAAGCACACGTATGCATAACTAATTGGATAAGAGGAAGGAAGGCTGCTATACACGATATACTTGTACGTGGTATTTTCGGCTAAAATGGTTTCCCCCATTTTTCTTCATTTATCTAATTAGCTGACCTGGAAAGTTTCATATTACCACTTTATTTTATGAGTAATTCCATTTTTCTAAGCAGAATGGAATTCTTTACGAGTATCGAGAAAGACAAAAACTTGATCTAGAAATATATATCGGTAAATACGTGGCAGTAGTTTTACTAATATTGGATATATTGTAAATATTGTAAATATCGATATAAGATGAGGATTTTATAGATAAGAACAGAGGACTCGATAGAAGAATTGCACGAAATAAGACAAATATATATTTATTTATTACCATTTTATTACCAAAAATTTATTACCAAAAAACTTGTTTATACGCATTTCGCATTCACATTGATAAGTTAATCATGGAATAGCCTAATACGATTGGTCCATCAACAATGAACGACATCTTATAAATTTATTCGTTTCCCACTTTTTCACTCATGCTTTCCCAGAAGCCACACTTTTGCTCGATCAAGCTATACATTCGTAAATCTATCGAGTACACTCTGCCTCCGTTACTCGGCTCCTCGAAAGAGCAACAGAGAAGAAGAATCGGCTGTTTGGTCGTTGGAACGGGTTTAGATTAACGCGTTGTTAAGTGACCGGATAAGTGAGCCACGCTGAAACGTACTGACTCCTTGTAAATCGGTCCGAGCTTCTCAGAAACCAGAGCCTAACCTCGCGGCGACTACACCGTGAACAGAAAGAAATAGAGAAAGAGAGATAGAGAGAAAGAAAGAGAGAAAAAGACAAGCAACTCCCACAACACGAGCTTTTGAATTCAACGCACGAGCCGGACACCTTCCGTTCCTTCGTCCTGCCATCATCGCGTCTTTCCACGCACAGCCAATGACCGGCTCTCATGGCAAATACGCCACCTAATTTTTTTCTTGCTTTCTAAGCCTTTCAGTCATCGGCAGGAAGTGGCATATACGAACGCCGGGCTCGACACGCCGTGTTCCACGGCCGAGGAGGATTTTACCCCGGTCGCGATGCACGCGCGCGTACGTGTTCTTGCCGTAGGAATTCTCTTCGCGTGGAACGCGACGCTATTGGCGCTATTGCGGCGCGGCAGCAATATCTGATACGCGCACGCCTCGATGGAAACGCCGCGAGCCTTCGCCAAACGTGCGAACAACGACACGCGTTGTCCACTTTTCGTTGCAGATACTTTTCGGTTCATAGTTCCGCGTATGGCAATGTATGGAAATTGATACAAAGTCGATGAAATGTGATTTATTGTTATGCAGGTGAGTAAATATCAACTGAATGTTGCATGTTGAATCATTTTCAACAGAATTTTCAAATCAAGACACGAAGGAATTATTGTTACTTATTCGATTTTTTATTTCGTTTATGGTAACCGTGAAAATGGATGTAGAATTATTTAAGCACGTTTCATTGTCACGAGGATCACTAGACGCTTTAGGTCATGTTCAACACAGCTGTATTTTCGTCATTGAAGAATGTGCTGGAAGGTTCGAAAAAAGCTTGAGGAGGCCATCGTTCACGTGAATGGTTTTCGTGTTAATTCCTGGAAAGTTCTTTTTGTTTGACGAAACAGAAACGAAAATGGGAGATGGAAATTCGAAAACCAAACCGTAGTAGACAATTTAATTCTATTCCTTTGTGTTTACGGAAACATACTGTTTATGAATCTTCAATTATAATTCTTTTCACCAAGTATGGCGAAGAATTTATATATGCATGGAACTAACATAGAATCAGAAAATCCTCCTTTGTAAGGAAAATGGTTCTCAAAGAAATACGCCAGAAAATACACTTAATATTAAAGTACGAAATATTACAAAGTAATATAGATTCTTATTATACACGACTTCAATACACATTATTCAATTAAAGTTTCCTGTATCGAAATTATTACAGACGACGGATATCGAGACAAGAATTATTATACTACATCTTGTTTTACGCAGTATGCTCGTCGCTATCCAATAACATCACCTGGAATTTTTCACCCTTCATCGTGCATGGTCGTCGTATTTCACACGTCGCTCGAGGACAAGTTGAGAACAGGCCTTCCCAGGCCGGAAGAGTGTTTCCAGTTTAGATGAAGCCGCAGAACTGGCCACTTCGCCATTCCACATAAACGTTCGGGGCGATTCGTAAAGCTTTGTGAAATACAGGTATATCCTCCTCGTGCAGTCCTGAGGGACTCAAGGTCCTGAGGGAGGTCAGGTCCGCAAGACACGAACCAGCTTCGAGTACCTTCGTCATGGAATAATCCCATAAACTCTCGTCCTGCCGAAGCAGGTCGGCCAACTATAAATGAAAGAAACAGCTCGACTAACTATAAATGAAAGAAGCAGCTCGACCTTTCCTTCTGCCTCTACACGATTTGTCGCTTTCTCCACCGAACGTTTTGTAACATCTAGCAAGCGCTACTCCCTCGAGATGATCGTGTCTATCGTATCGATCGATCGATCGTATCGAAAGGATCACACCGATCGTCGAGCTCACAACCTTCTTCTTGCTATAATATACCTCCCAAAATATTTCAAATCACTTGCAGATGAACTATAAGACAGACGACTCACTCGATACAATCTTCGAATCGACTTAATTATTCTCGACACCTGTCCGCTGCACAGACAGATTCGCGTGTCTCTTAGAACCCGATTATATTTATCCCGCCCATGGTTTATCGCCACCAATTAAGAGGCAATTTTTATCGCATTGTAATATACCGATGACCCTCTCTTTCCCAATTATCGCGGATTATCCCACGATGACGTTGACAAAAGATCGGTAGGGCCGGGTGTCGCAGGTGCGCGCACCAGGCTCTCGAGTGCGAGCACCTCCGGTGAGAGAGATGCACCTGCGGTCCGATGTGTGTGCGAGGGAGGTTCGGTAGGAGGCCGACGACTCTCGCGAACCGGCACTGTAGGAACGAACGAGCAAGAAGGAGGAGGAGGAAATAAAAAGCCGGAGGATGCAGACACAAATAGATTGCAAAAACATAATAATAGAGAAAGAGAAAGAGTGTGACGAGGTGGAGTGGTGGAACCGAAGGGGAAGCAGACAGAGTGGGAGGGTGATGGTTCGAGGAGGAAAGAGAGGAGGAGATTTGAGGAGAGAGAACAGGAGAGGCACACGAGACGATTCCACGATGGGAGGAGGCAGCAGCACACGCTTTGTCTCAAGGCGAGCTGCTCTGCTTCGTGGCGGCTCTTCAAAAGACCGGACAAAGGAACGAAACGCGCGAGAAGCAGACCCAGCAGGCCGTTTCGCGACCAGTTTGAGAACCTCTTTCACTCGTCCACGACCTCTTTGTCTACGAGAATCGTGCACAACACATACTCGTGACTATACCACATGGACACACCGTGGACCCTGGGGATCTCTTCTCGCAGCCTATTAGGAGTCGTTATCATTTCACCTCTATCCGACCACAGGAAGAACCGTGCGATGTCTCAAACTCATCGCGAAAATGTGAGCGTATTTACAGGAAAAAGGAGGACAGGCCGCGTGAAATTTCGACACAGCCCAAATCCATCGTTCGTTCGTCTTCACTCGTCTCTTTCTTCTTTTCGACGCCGAACATCGACTGGGATGTCTCATGATTTATACGTGTCCGAAGAAAGATTCTTGAACCTTCCTTCGGTTCGGCGCTTCATAAATCGACCGACGTTCCGGGAAACTGATACGAGTACCCGGAACGTGGGCCATTTTTGTACGTTAATTGTGGAATTTGAAGGAACCGACTTATACCTCTCGATGGCTCGTCCCTTCGAAAATGCGTTTAAAGATTTTCTTCTAACCTGGCCGGATCTTTATTTTCCTTTCGACTATGCTTCGTTTGCTTTTAAAATTATTAATTTTAAAAACTGTCTAATTATTGAGCCGAGATATAGGAAAGGGAGAAATTTGTTCATGAATAATGTTTACGAATCAAGATTCAATATATACACGTTCTGTACTGCGATGGAGTCACGCTGAATTAATTTTAATTTTTATTTAATCTACTGTCACTCCATTTGTGTAATTTCTTTTCAACGCGTTGATTGCGTCAATATTTGTATTTAAACAAAATTGTTATTTAAAAAGCAGATTAAAAATTCTTTGAATTTATTATTTGAGAAAATATGTGCTCAATATTTCATAGAAGTTTATTAAAACGGAAGCTGTATATTACAGTTACCGTACACGCTTAACCTTTGTTACTAATCCATCGTCGTAAACTAAATATATCCGTTTTATTAATATCGATTTAATTGAATGAATAAAGCGCGCAATTTCGCAAAATAAAATAGAGATGGTACTTATTATCAAACAAAATCATGGCAACGTTTTAATCTAAAATTTCACACAACTCGATTTGTACCATGGCAATGGTGGCCGACAAAAATCCGAATCACATGGCGCAACGGCGCGAGGTTTAACATAGTTAGTGTCTCACTGACAATTAACGATGAATCGAGACTACGCCGCCTCCTTTTGTACTCTCCGTGGCTCTTGCAGCCTCGTTAGCAAGCCACGCGATATAGACAACATCGTTAGAAGAGACGTTTAACGTAATCTGATTTCCAGCCGAATATAAAATCGGACTTCATTCGTTGAAAGACCGCGACATGAGTCGGCCGTCTCTTTCAATATTTTCTTCTCGTTTTTTAAACGTTCTGGCGACAAGGAGGAACGAGGGAACGAAATATCTTCCGAATAAATTGCGACTGCGTCCGTGTAAGGGGAGAAGACCGAAAAGAGCCACCGATTTTATTTTATATACGAGTACGATCGTAAAGAAAAGGCGGTGCATTATGTTGAAGCAAACATAATACTGATCGCGTTACATGTCCCAATAACGCCAGAGTCCAGTGGTTCCTCCGACGAATAATTGTAACGGGCAGCGACTTTAACTCGTTTCATGCGCCATTGATATCCCACGATAAATATTGCGTCAGCACGAAACTTTCATTAGATGAAGCAACATACGGTTCGACTCGTTATCGAAGTAAAAATTTAATATTCTATCAAAGTATGTTAAAGTGCTACCGAGTTAACTTGTTAGTCGAATAATAGTTTCTTGATTTAGAGGTGCCCTATCTTTTTAAGTGTCGATTCGTTTCTGTTAGAAACGAATTAAATCGTGGTCACATTAGCAAGGACTAAAACTGACCTATATTTGTCTGAAATTTGTCTGGCTCAGATTTATTCGTCTTCGCTGTTACATAATTTTTAATTTCATAATTATAGAGGCCTCCGGTTAAAGAACGCTTAAGTCTATACTTTCTGCTGCATTTCTATAGATTAATCGACTACTATCTTAAACATAGGTTAATACCGATTCAAGTAAAATTATTCTAAACTAAGATTACAAGCCAAAATTACTGACAAAATTGTACCAAAAAATTGCTACCAATTGTATTTATATTAGCGAGAGAATATTTCTAAGGGATCACTTGTATCAGTTTAGTAATTCATCCCACCAATCTTTCTAACATTACGGAAATATTCAGATCTAATAATTACTTAATATCTTTTCCTTTATGCAAAGAAATATTCCAATATATTTTTTATTTTTAAATTTCTTCACAATCTCTCACATAGCCCAGAACACATTACCAGTTCTTTTATCGTCATTGGTCCCTCGAAAAACACAGATAACGCCACTTTTCCTTTCAAAAATACCCAAATGCGATAACACGCTCAATTGCGCAACATTGAGAAAGTTATCTGGTGTGACACGATGCAGACGAGAAAAACGTGGATCGAAATCTTTTTCTCCGCTTCTCTCCGGCTGCTTGAAGGGTCTCGCGTAATTCAACCCTGTCACCCGCGTGTTAATTACCGTGCGGTACGAACAAAAGGTAGTTCGCACGTCTCTCTGGCGTACAGTAGGGTCAGCGTTAGGCAGACGGAAGTAGGTCAGTGCCGTGTGTGTGATTCGTCTTCCCTTCCTTTCACATATCCTTCAAATTAGCTCACGCGTCTCGTTAGACCGATCGGAGTCTGGCTGTCTCCGCTTTCCCTTTCCGTAACTTTTGCGATTGCGTAACACCAATAAGAAAGCCTTAATACGTTACACATTGCAAGAGCTTCGCTATTTGCCTCCTCGTCGGTCAATCGAGATAATACGAAGATGTTTGAATATCGGTAGATTCTAACATTTTTTCGAATTTTGGGTTTGGTTTGATGCTCGACAAAAGAGTAGGCGATTGGGAAGGTGGTTCAGCAAGAAGAAATTTCATTTCGATAGCGCTCAGTTGGATAAAATGTATATTATGTGTTACATAAAAGATTTCAAAATTTCATTAGCATTTTAAGGACATATGGCTGTCGTGATTATATTGGTCAAATTTGAAACTAATCTGAAAATGTATTCAGAAATTGGAAGATATTTACTGCCACCATATATTAAATAAAAAAAAAAAAAAAATAGTGAATAGCTGTATTAGCCGTTTCGTAATGGAGAAACCATTAACTTAAGGCAATCGAATCGATAGACAATATGATACAGCAAGTAAGAAACATTTAACTATAACCTCAATAAATCTTCCGAGTGGCATAAACAACTGAATCCACACAATTGGACATTTTAATATGAACAAAACACGATGTCGAACGATAAACTTCAATTACCTTATAACATTCCAATTATACATTTTACAACACCGTATTATTGGACCAAAAAGATGTTTCCAGCATCACTCGGTTTATGCCGTCAAACGATGGTCAATGCGAAAAAACGCGACAAAGAGCGGGGGTCTGCAGAAGGTGGGTCTGATTTTGCAAGACCGAAAGTCGAAACCGCGAAAGGGGCCAAAGAACGCGAAAGCGTCCGACCGCAAGAGGCGAATCTCGATTAAGCCTCAAACGCTCCGAGAGCATCGTGGAGCAATCAAAAACACCGAAAGAGACAGGTCCGCGTCCCGATGACACACTCCCAAAAAGAAGAGGCGCGCGCGCGCGCTTGGCGAAGGCAGCGTAACGCGCGCGCACCAGGTCGTACATAAAACTCCTTACGGCGGTGTTTTAAAGGCCAGGTAACACGGAACGGCGCGCATTCGATGGCCAACCTTCAGCCGCACGAAGGAAAAAGACAACAACTCGCGGTCGATCTCGTGGTCCGTATAATTTCATTAAACTGAAGCAAAAAACTTTGGGACACGATTTGCCTCTTCGAGATCGAGAGTGGACTGACGAGCCTTACACGATGGGCGAAGAACACGACAAAGAAGAAACGAAGATAGAGGGAAAAAAGGAAGATCAGAGTATGAGAGGAAGCAAGATGAACACGAAGAATAAACGGAGGAAAGAAAGCAGACGAATGAGCAAGAGCAAGGTACTCCGCTCGCGAGTCACTGTGCGCTCGTACGTTGAACGCGCGATCCTCCGATTCCTCGTACAAGTACGTACATTGGCTTACGAAAGTATTTGCGTTCAAGTGTTCATATAACCTGTTATATAAAATATTTTGAAATTTCATTGGCATTCTAACGAAACACGACTATTTGCCACGATTGTGTCGATCGAATTAAAGACCAATCTGAAAATGTACATAGATGTATAGAAATTATGAGATACATATTTGATAAAAAGATGAATAATAGCCATCTTAAGCGTACGATAAGTGTTAAAAATATCTGAATATCAAAATTTATCAATACGGTGGATAATTGATATAGACAATTGACTGACTAACTTGACTGACCAATGTAATTATGATAGTCGAATCGCATAACGGTGCTGATGAAGCTCCGAAATGCTTCGTACAATATCCGTAGCATATTCATGAAAGATATCTACAACTGGACAAATAGTTTCGTCGGTCTGTGTAGATAAAGCTTTTGTACAATTGCAAAGACGCACGAGAGTCACGGAAGAGACAGAACAGTCGCTGCACACGCATACAGACGCGAACGAAGGCGAAAGGATGAAGCCCAGCCTCGGCTAGAAAGAAACGGTCGACCAGCGCAGTAGACACAGTCTTGAATCTTGACCTAGGACACGCACCGGCGACTACGTCACAGTTCGACGTACTACGAAGGCTCACAGCGCAGTATATCTTTCTCTCTCTTTTACTCTTTTACTCGATGCTGTGTGCTCGCCGCGCTGCTACCATACACTCGACATTCACACGGTTCGCCCAGGATGGAAAGGTCGACCGAGGAGCGAGGTCGAGGTTTTTCCTTGAACGGCGAGAAAATTCATTCTCGCAGCTTCGCCGGAAATCGCCACGTGAGGTCTACGAGTTTCTGCCCAGCCTTTTTGCATGGCTGCTGCGCGTACGCCATCGAAACTGGATCTTAGTCTACTAGACACACGAATCTTGTTATATACCATTTAATCGGTTAATTACGATCGTTTATGCTCGTATGTGTCCTTTTTAGCTTTTTACATGGTCATGGTTTATTGAGACTGATTGGCAGCGGGTTTCCTTTATCTCGTGCTGATTTTCTGTTTTTCTGAAAAACATTGGCAAATGATTAAATACCATAAAGGTAATTACATAATTACCTTTTTTATTATTTTATCATTGACGTTGTAGTAAGAAGGATATAAACAACTATATTCCGTGTTATGAATCATAATTATAGCCATTATTGATTGATTTTGCAATTAATTTCTAAAAAAAGCAAATAAAATTTCCAATAAGAATGAAACTTTTTTTTATGTGCTACATGCTATTATCTATATGGTACTTATTATCATTTTCGTAAGAAATATCTCCTTTCTTATTGCGATATCATGATAAATGATGATCAAAATGAGAGTATTAAAGATAGGATAAGAGTATTAAAATTATTGTTATAGTAAAAAATCGAATAAAAAATTAAGATAATTATTCCATAGCAATAAGAACTACAACATGATAACAGAATCGAAACCTACAACTTTCCTGAAATTATTTTGACTTAAATAGAATTGTGTAAGGATAAAAATAGGGGGTCGATTAACTCGCCCTTAATTAATGTCAACATGATGTAGCATTAGCTCGGAACAAGTTTTTCCATGAACTTCAAGAGAAATCGATTATATGTAAGCCAGTTGTACCGACTTAAAGATAAGACTTCTCCGTTCTCTGATATGAGACCTTGATAAGATACTACTTAGATAAGATACATTTAGTATCATTTCCTTCTTTGCATATGAAATATTCTTCCACTATATTTACATTGTGATTACATCTCATATATTTGGTATTAGTTTTTGTGTTTCAATCCCTCAATCAATTATACAAATTGATTATTTTCATCTTTAATATTTCCCTTCCTATCGTTAATGCAAGGAGATATTATGTATAAAAAACATTGAGTTTTAGTACAAGAACTTAATTTAATATAGTAAAAAAACATTGATAACTTGCTAACCAGAAATATCGATTAAGAATCTTCCGTAATATTCATTTAAAAATTTAATAAATTATACCAATCGCACATAAATCTATTGTATCCTGCAAATAGCACTGTCTTCAAATTGGAGATATTACTGTACGAGTATATGAAGAGTTCATAGAAGAAATGATACAGGCGACAAATCTTCGATCGAATTCTATTACGGGAAATCGTTTGTTTCAAAGTCTCAAACTATCTTAGTACGAAGTAGCTCCAAAAATGTCGAAATTTGTCTATTTCATACTGAAATATTGAAATTTCTAACAAAATCCTACGAGTAATACATATCGTGCATCGTTCTTTATATTTATTTCCTTTTTACAAGAAATACATTTATACCATTTTTCTGCCGATCCTTCGTATGATAAAACGGTACAATTTTCCATTTCGTGTTTCCCTTTCAGGATTTTATGAAGTCAATCAAAACGGTACATTATAAATATTTACAATTCGAAGACTAATGGACTACGTGCAGCGTTCCAAAGATACGAAGCTCCACAGGTACCAAACCGAAGGTAGGCGAAGAAAAGTTTTTCGTGTCTCAAGGTTCCCAGGATCGAATTCCACAGTGTCGATCGGAGGGAGCGATTCGACTGACAGCGCAGCGACGACGCTTTCCTCGTCCGGACGGAAGTGCCACGTCGGGTGCATTGTTGCGAGCCGAGTGTACGGGACGCGGATTGGCCAAATGGAGCGAGAGAGACTCTCGGGCCGTCTGTGTTCGTGCATATGCTTACGCCTTGCCGTCCCATGTACGTGTAACACACGCATTAAACAAGAGAGAGTACCCGAGAGAGAGAAAGAGTGTAGGTGGGTCGGTTGCGAACCACTTCCTCTCGGGACGTGTGCGGTCTTCGAATAATCGGATACTCGTGCGTGCTGCATCGGGGAAAGGATGTACACCGTTGTACGTACGGTTAGAGAGAACAGCAACGGGAAAAGAAGAAAAAAAGTAAAGAGGCAGAAGAAAAAGGAAAAGAAAAAAAAGGGAGACCGAAAAGTTGTTCGATGCTCGAATAACACTTGTTTGTACTCTTTTCATAAAGGGCCGGCGGTCTCGCGGCCGCTTTTACGCATGGAATAACGCGTCGAAACTCGATAATATATCGTGGAATCACGATCTTCTACGCGATGTTTCTCATTAACGGTACAGAAATGCACACCGTCGACCGGTGGCCATCGTCTTTCTGTACATGCGCAGGCGACGAAAAAGGAAATCAAACTACGCCACGTAAGTATATAGAGAGACTTGAATAACGTAGTACGTAGCAACGAACGAAAGGAACAAGTACTACTTGGTAAGAACAGAAACGCCGATCAGTTACACTGTTAAGTCCTCCTACCATGATATACATATTTGCAAAACCATCCCACGTAGAGGCGTTTTGCAAGGAAATCGCTCGTTTACAGACGAATAATCGTTGCATACGACGCGTGACGTTCTACCGTGGTGGAATTTCGCCAAGCCCGACTACGTAGACCAGAGACCTGGTATATGGTTGCGCTACGACGCGCTCGACCGGCTGCTACTATACCGTCCCATGATAAAGAGAGGAAAAGAAAGGAGACGGGACAAAGGTCTGACAAAGGAAGAGGAGGAGGCGCTGGTGTAGAGAGAAGGAAGGCCATCAGTAGAGGAAAAGAGAAAAGCATCGAGCACGAGGTTAGGTGAACCCTCGTCGGGCCGTTCGTGTGCACGTCGTTCGCTGGATATTCGATATCGCCCTGTGTATCCTCGAGTATTGGCCCCACAGCCTGTGCTAGTGTGCAATAAACAAAGACATTTTCCACTTCCGATGGCCTGGGAGACCCTCTCGACCCTCCCAGAAGCGAAATTCTATCTTATCCTGTCTCCTGGCATCAACGAGATTCCTTGCCTGACAGATCCGATCGAAGGGAACCATAACAAATTGAGAGAGAATCTATCGATCAGTTGTTAGCAGATTGTATTGACGAAATCTTTTCATTCCAAATAGTAAAAGAGATTGGTCCACGTATGAATACGATAGAACTCCGTTTATATGAATCTGTTGTTAGCAGACAGGTACTTTATATATGTATATATCTATGTAATTGGAATTCATATTGGCAACTTCTGCCACCTATAATTTTTCGTTAACATAACAGAAATTCACGTTCATAAGTGGATTTAATCAGAAAGAGTTTGTTTAATCTAAAATTTCGCTTTGTTATTTTACAAATTATTTTGATTTTATTTTATTACACTTTATTAACCTTACAAATTATATGAAATTCCAGTCTACATACATATACATATTTCGAAACAATTAGAGGATCGTACATGACAGTAACTTTAATCATTATATCCGTACATATTTCTTTAATGATCGCGTTAAAGTCACAGCATTATGCGAAAAATATAAATCTATCAAATCTAAGAGGAATTCTTTCCTTTGGTTTTCTTACTTCGTTGAAATCCTTCATAGCAACGATTTTCTAATATTTTTAAGCAAGATATATTTATAATACAGATTCGATACAACGAGTCAAGGGAAATAACCAATGACACGTTTTCCACGAAAACTCGCTAGACAGGGCAAGACGCGTGGTCACCTGACCTACGATGAGGTTTAACGTCCCTATTAGCGGATGTCATTTGAATGGGAATGTAATAAAAGTCGCGTGCAGCATAATTTAATTCAAGGTCGTACACACTCGCTTTCGAGCAGATGCAAAAGAACGCAATTACCGGGGACCGGCCGGCGTGTAGAGCGTGCTTCTGTGCGCTTGTATTATAATTATACATGCGCGTCGTCGCGCTTTTTATCAGAGAATAATATTTCGTGGCCGGAGCCGTGGCTCGTGACGGGCCTCGATTCCGAAAGAATTCACCGGCTGCCGGCCGGTCCACGGTAAATTATGTGGTATGCATAATTGCACTCAATGAAATTTGCGTCTCTGCCGCTTTGGGAACCTCCTGGTCCCCGTGTCTCGTTCTCCTCTTGTGCCCGTTCCCCTGCCCGCGTCCCCTTATCAAACTCTCATCACCGTATTATATTAGTCGGCGTGTCCTCGTCACGCGTTACGCGCAACTGAATCATGCAGCCGCGATGAAATCGTGCCAAATTGAGAAAGCCGCGACGATAAATTACGGGATAAGCTGATGGAAATTACGCATTCAGAGATTTTTCGAACGAGAACCTGGTAAAACGAGCACACACGCACGAGGGTCATTCATGTATACAACGAACACACGTGAATATCTAAAAGAAGAAACAAAGTTCGTGGAGATAGCAAAGGGCGGTTTGGGAGGCAGCGACCTCTGGTCGAGGGTAGTCGTTGCACATGGCAGACAGAATAAATAAAAAAAGAGAAAAACCGCTCATTTCAGCCAACGCGCTGTAAACATCTGCTAGGCGGGGGCACTTTGGCCCGCGAGTGGTTCTCAACCAACGCAGATTTGGTCCTTCGAAATGCATCGTCGACAGTTTCTATCACATTCTCATCCCCTCCAACCGAATTCTCTCCCTTTTCAGCTCGTTTCTTTTTCTTACCCACGATATTTATCGTTTACCTCCTGCATTTTATACTCCTCGTCCCCTCGGCCTCTCATTCCCTAAGGCTTAAGTGTCGATCGAGTTTCGAGTATGAGAACGGAAAGAGACCCGGTGTGGGTCGGCAGCTGCTTCGAAGACCAACAACCAACAAAGGCAACAACCACCGTACCCTATCACGGGTCGTTACTATATTACTACTACTTCTATCGTCAGTATGCGTGTTACCGATTTTCTCCAGTTCTCCTTCCTTCTTGAGAGACATCTCAAAAAGAACGCAGAAAAGTTCAAGTTACTTCACTCGAGCAGCGTTTTCAAGAAGTTGTATATACAAGATCGAATAACCACTGTTCGAGAATCCGAGATCTCGTTCATCCTTCTTCGATGTCGGTGACGAAGCTCAAGGTTTCGACGGACGGAGAAAGCGCGGGAAGTTTCGACATCGTCGGCCGCAAATTGAACCGAGGAGGAACGGGCGAACGATTCCACGGCCTCGAGAGAACCGACGGAACGAGATGAATGTCGAGGCACAATCGCCGTGCGTGACGAAGTGTGTCGTTAGCGACGAAAGAAAGAAATTCGACGACGATGACGACGGTGCATTTAAAGGAGAGCTCTCTTTCTCTCTCACAGCTTTGAAATTCTTGTCGCCGGCGGAAACTCTTAATTTTGTGGCTGATGTTGCGGCCGAAGGAAAAGGGACGAACTTTCGAAAACGATCATGGCCAAGGCCCCGTGCATGGGTCTGAAATCGTGCGTCCATTTGTGCTCGAAACAATTTTTAACATAATTGCGCCTTTCCTCTTCCTGGGCACATGTATATCTCTCTGTCATCGCGTTACACCGGAATTATTATGAATAACAAGGAACCGCAATAATGACCGTTACGACGTTTTCAAAGGAGACAGTTGGTTTTTTGGTTGTGGTCAAACGCGACTTGATCTACTTGAGAAATGACTATAACAAATGGAATTAAATGCATAATACAAATAGAAACAATACGGAGATAGATATTTTTCAGGGACGTTAGTTGATACGACGAGATTTCTTTTAGAAGAGTATCCGACTTATAGAGAACAACACGCGTGAGTTTACCATTATAAATTTGTGAAGAGCAAATAAAAGTCCTATACACTAACGTTTTCGGGATCTGCTCCTCCCCCTACCTCGAAACTTATGTAGCGTTTGACCATACCAAGCGAACAAGTCGTAAAATACTGAGAAAAGATTCTCCCGTCTCATGGGCAGCTTTTTACGAAGGCGCGTGAACAGCGGTAGGGCCAGTATGGGTCTATTAACACGGTTTCATCGTCGACACAAATCTTCCATTTCGGTGGAAAAAGTAAGCTGGCGGTAGCATCGAGCACGTGCTGCCGTCACGATAAAAAAATGTCTTCTCTTCCTGCCATTCGAATTTCTACTGATGTTTCTTTCACGTATCATTGGGAAACGATACATTAAACGTTGTACAGAAGTCAGGAACACGTCGCCGTTCTGTACTCATGGCATACACACACAATCGAACGACATTTCCTTCGTGTTACGGTTATGTGCGCGACGAATAACAACTACACACGTTCGAGCTTCTATCTCGTGTACCGGCTACAAATAAACCAGCCTCGATAACCACGTTCGCCTATTTCGTTAAACAAACAAAACTGTCCTCTAGCAGCTGGCACGCGTCGCCTCTTTGCTTTTCCAGCAAAGACGGAGAAAGTTTCGCGCTTCGAGCGGTCCTATTTGCAGGCTGGATCTCGTGTATATAACCGGTGCTGTTGTGCCGTGCGTACGGCGACGTTTGCGCACGTGTGTGCGTCACGTTTAACAGAATCGAGGGACGGTTAATAGCGAAACGCTTCTTCCTTCCCATCGCGACGAGGCAGCAGCAACAGCAGCAGCGGCAACACGCAGCATCACGCGCGCTACAGTTCGCGTCGCGCCGGTTACGCGACGCTGCAGCTAACGACCTGGATAACCAGCCGTGATGTTTCCAAAGTAACGTCATCGTTCGCCGCGATGCGACACGAGGCGACGAGTCTGACGACGGAGTCGCTCATTACAACTTCCGGTCCAGGAGAGCGAGCCAGAAAGAGAGCGGCCCGAGGGAATGAGAAAGATGGAGAGAGACAGAGATCTCGAGCGGCGATGGTGGGGACAAGAGAATCAGCAGAACAGCGCAGCGGACCAACTGGTCGACGGAATGAGACAGAGAGCGCGAGCGTGAGTAAGATGGACGATGGGGAGGGAGAGAAGGAGCGAGAATCGAGCGAAAATGCTCAACAAATAGCCACATCCTCATAATGGAACGGCGTATCAAACTCATTAGACATCATTATCGAATCGACACGATTACGTTCCGCAGAAAGATCCGATCTTCCCGTTAAAAACGAATGATCGGCTCAGATAGACGCTTGATCGTCATCATGGGCGCTGATACGATGCGCGTACACACGCCGTACGTTGAGAAGTCAGCGTATTAGGCATACACGCTAAAGACACTCTCTGCATCCGTCGAGAAATTTAGGCGTACGAGAGTGCGGGAACCCAGTCGCGCTAGAGCAATGATTCATGCCAGGTATGTTAAACTGGTTCCGAGCGGACTGCAGCCGCTGGAAAAAAGGCTCGTAGCCCGATCTACGAGACACAATGCAACGTTAGAGAGAAAACAGCTACGTGGACGTATGTAGATCCGCAACCCCGACCCCGCTCCCGTCAAAGGGTGGAGTGGTTGGGAAAGCAGGAAGCGAACGGATTTTATGTAAGAAAGGAAAATCATAATGCACAACTATACGTGTCTGTTCGAGGAAAATGATTGGAAACGTCAACGAGGAATCCGAGATTCGCGTTACGATTTCTTCGTATTATACCCCTTGCTTCGTCATATAATTTTCTGCATAGTACAGTGCCCAGGATAAATTTCCAGATAAACGATTCTGCACGTTATATTATTATAGACGTAACCTTGCTTCTAATCGATGGTTCTATAGGAGTGTTGGCTGATTTAAAAAAATACCAACGACTAATTTCACGTAGTAAAAATACCGGCCTCGTAATATATAATAAATGAGAATATCGATCTAAACGTGGGTACGGCGTAATCGTTCGATGAGTACGCGCTGCGTACGCCACGCAGAAGCATCGAGTCAGTGCTTACTCGCGCGCGTTTCGGTCGCACGACACGCCAGCGGTTCTCAATCTGAAGATTACGGCGTGTAAAGAGGATGCGAGAAAGCCCGGCCGAACGGAAGACACGATAAGCACGTACGGAAATCCGTAGCGGGTTCTGAATTTAAAACACGAACAGTCTTGACACCGTTCTAAGTGTCCGAGTCTAATGTTATTGGACGGTCAATATTAGCGCGCTTCACGTGATGAGCGACGAGCACCATACGGCTTCCTTTTACACGCCACCGTTTTCCCTCCTATCGAGGAATGCTTTAGGCATCGCTGGAACGACGGCGTTGCCAGGTACGTTATATTCAGATATAATAAAACGTTATCGACCAGATATCGGGGCCGAGCAGCTCTCTTCTCGCGAGCCGTAGCAAAATAACATCGGTGTAATAAGGCACGCGAGACATTGAACTCGGCTGAAAAACAAGGACTAGATACACACTACTTTATCCGATTGATCGATTCTTATAATCGTCGTAATCAACGCTAGATAGCCAAGCGTTGTTAATAAAGTTATTGCATATAGGAATATTATATAGAATGTTTAGTCGTAGGAGAACAGGAATGGAAGACGAACTTAGTATTTTTATTGACTCGAAGTGTCGATGAATGCATGTATAATATGTCAACTGTAGACTGGCAAGCGGCCAATTTCGAATTTGCAAAAGTGTATCGTGCGAGGTAAATTGCGCTCGCTCGTTTCTACGTGACGACAGATACGGTGGAGGTGGTCGAGAACGAGCTGTAGATGATCGATCTATGGCACGTGCTATCGATAGACGCGCTCCTTCCGTGTGTATTTGCACGCGTTTTGTATCCCATCGAACTTATATCATGGAATATCAAATATACAACAGAGATCAAACTAAAGAACATTTCTTCCGTTCTTTTCCACTTTTCGATAGCGTGTAAAATCGCATTGAGATAGGTCAAAAATAAAAATGCAAATACACAGAGAGTACGCGTAAGCACTTTCGAGCGAAAAGAGCCGTTTCTAATCTTCGACATTAATCGGTAAAAGCATGAGTCTCACGAACGTAGATAAAGTATAGGCACGGTATTGATGACTGTGAACGGAGTTACGTGATTATTTATCATCCGCGCGATCTTTGACAGATGTTAAGATTTAAATGGCAAGCCACGTGGCGCCGCGCTGCGGCGTTCTAGGTTTTCTCAATTTCGAAACGCCTTACAAAACGAACGATGCTGTATATACATATAATGTGTGTCCTGTTAGTACATGGTTTAAATTCGTTCGATAAAAGCAACTGTTTTGCTATTCAATGGAAAGATTATCTTTTCACGGTGCACATCGTAGAAAGAACACAGATGCGTTCGTTAGCCATGACTGACCTTATACGGCGAGAAAGATCCTTTACTTCTCGCGTGCTCAATGAAACACGGATTATAAAAAAACGAAAATTGTCATTTCACGTCATTCAGAATGGTCGAAACGAAAGATGCTAAGTTATTGACCGCGACTTACCGGTGGGCATCGCGGTATAAAAAGGTCGGAAGTAGGTGCGTAGCGTCTGTGTCACGTACGTGTCTGTTATTTTTATTTGTAACAACCGTGCTTTGACATTTGGAAAGAAGGAAGGTACTCGTAAAGATTCCAGCCTAACGTTTTGTTTGAAATTCTCTAAGTTTAACTGTCGTCGACGTTTCGTGTCCTTTGACGAGCGGCCGGCTTTCAACCACTGTAAACATTGTTAAATCGCGACGCAACGAGATAATAATAATTACCATTTACTCGTTTAGTAAACTGTATAACATGATATATCGATAAATCAAACGCGTATATACGCGTATCATACGCGTATCATACGCGTATACTTTTGCATATCATGCATAAAGATTATTATTAACAAATTGATCTTTTTTTTTTACACACATTGAATAGCAAGTAAAACATTTCTTATCTGGCGTGATATTATATCCATTAACGCGTGTCATGCGAATTTCTAGATGCAGCGACATCGCAGCATCGTTTAAAGTATGACGTCGCTATTCTTGACACCTTTCTTGGAAACTTGGGTGTAGAAAAAAGAAAAGAATATACCAAGACGGTTGCGGCACGGATAAAAGAACGACGAGCTCGATTTTAACGTTCCAAGGAACGCTTGTGCACACTAGCGAAGGTTACGAAAATGCCATCGGTCTCGAAACGCTTAACCGCGATGTATAATCATTCTTTATTTATTTATGAGGTCGATACGCAATATCGCAACAAATTCTAAGTTAAACTTGCTTCTATGTACAGCTTTTTGTTCCCTTTTTTCTTGTCTTCATTTTCTAACTACATTTTTTCCTCTTTTCTATACATACCACGGAACAAAGATAAACGTAACTAGGCTGTTCGCAAAGGTGGCCGATGAACGACCACGACCTACGCCAGGGTTCACTGTACGACGTTCCACCGAGCTTCAAAATAAATTTGCTTTTCGAAGTTAGATTGGTTTAATTGCACCATTACTTGATACCGCGTTTCTCGCGCCACGCTCACGCCCGTGCCAATGAACTGTCAGTGGTGCTATACGCGACAGATTCCGGTAACGAGAAATGCAAAATAACGTACTACGAGAATTCAACTTACGTAAACATGTTACAGTACGACTAACTCGACAACATTATTTACGACCGTTTCAACATTTATCGAACGACCTTTGAAAAATATTTTACGTTCACCCATACACGTATAAAATTACCTATAAAGGGTTTTCAACGTATTCGCGGAATTTCTATGTATATCTGCTAAAGAGTACAACGAATATCATTGTTGTCATGCAGTTACATGCGATTCAAGCGATTCCAAGGCCCTTACGCTAAGCCCTCGTATAATCACAATTTATCGAGATTAAACGCTTTACGTTTACTTTTCGGCTATAAAATTTATCGTTCGTCGATAAATCGTTATCAATTTTTTCGAGTATGTGTCAGATTTGTGACTGTATCGATTATTTTGTAACGCGTAAAGAACAATGTTCAACGATCGCAAGAAGGAAATCCGCCAGTTTGCAAGAGATGTGGAGGTTATGTTCGCGCTCTTACCTTGTCGGCCGACGATCTCTGCCACGTGCTCGCTGCTAGGTACCGGCACGCATTCGGTCATGTTCTGGCTCTTCTTAGAACGTGCTTCCTCGAAAACGCCTGCTGGTGTCGTTTGCAAAGGATCCGGATCGTTGGTCGTTCCGGTGCCGGTTCCTGTGCCAGTGCCCGGGCATCCGGGAGTACCTTCGAGACCGAGCATAGATAACTCTAATGCCAATTGCAGGGCTCGTTGATCCTCGAGGGAAGCAGTGCCACCGCCATTCGCCCCACGATCCATTTCGCTGAACAAACTTGTTGGCATGTTGCTCGACTAAAGTAATCGCGTTGTGTCGCACCGATGAAGTTAATTGTACGTTGATACCGTTTGCACAGATAGTATAAATCACAGTTTCTTTATTCACCGATTTTTCACTATTTCGATTATGATATAGTCTCAGTTCTTTCTTCACAGCCCGTGTCTTTCCTTTCTTTCCCTATTTCCTTTTCTCCGTAATACTTTATTATGAGTAGAATTGTAGAGTAATGGCCGAATGATGTTGATCAGAGACGGGTTCCTCGTAGACAGAGCCTAACTCGAAACGATCGAAAAACAACGAAACATAAGCGCGCGCGCGTGCACACTACACACACTGTATTATTTAGGACGAGGACTATAGTGGCTGCTACACCAAGAAAATCGGGCGATCTACTCTTCTCTCGTACGCGGTCACGAAGCGTATAATGTTCGTAGGAAAAACAACGATGCACCGTACAAAAATAAAATCGTCGCCTCGCCGGTGATCGTTTTCTTCGTCTTCTGCCTTTTTCGTCCGGGTCCTCTGTGCCGTGCGTGTGTACGAGCAACGCACAGCGTGAGTGTTATTCGTACACTGGAAACGTGTGGGCTACTACTCGTCGTAATCTCGTGTCCACAATCAGCACGTCTTTTTCTCGTCGTTCAGTCTCTCTCTCACTCGCGCGCTTTCTTTCACCGCGTGCAAAAGCCGTGCTACGAAAGTGGCCTTCTCGATATTCGCACTGGTTGGAACTGTGTGTTCGTTTGAGATTCGTGTTATTTAGGAGCGCGACTTGAAGCCGTCAAAATCGTCGCTCGCGATGTTCGTGTTTCTTTTTTTATTTCTTTTTTGTTCGCGTATCTGTTTTTTACCGATACAATATTATTTCGTTCGTTCGTCTACTCCTTTCGGTGTTTCTCTCCCCGTTTCGTTCGCTCTCGTTCTCCCCTTCGACGGAACGACCTAACGTAACGTAACGTAACGGCGCGTGTATCACGTTTGGGAGGTGCGTCACCGACCGACTGACTAAAGCGTCCGAGAGCGTCGTCGCGCGACTGAAGCACTGAAAACGGAGGCAAGGGGCGCCGCGCTCTCTCTTTCGTTCCTTTTTTCTCTCTTTATCTTGCCCGCTCACTTGCGTTCTCTCTTGCTCTCTCCCCCTTACCGCGATCTTTCCTTTCGAAGGCAGGCGCGTGCAACTACCCTCTCGCTCGTGTTACCACTGCGACTGACTGCGACGTACTGCGACTGCGGGTGCTAAAGCCGGCGCGCCGCCATGTGCCGGACGCCGGCTATGCGTCATGCTGATTGGTCAGCACGGTCACGTGGCACCGTACCACCCCTCCCCACCACATTCGGCCAACCGGCGCACAAAGTACCAGCGCATCTACCGGCCGAGAGCGCCGCACTTCGTTCGCCTCCAGATACGGGCGCGTGCACTCGTCTCTACCGGCTTGCAACCCCCTCCGTGTTACCGCTTGTGCTCTCTCGCCTCTTCGTCAAGTTTCCCTATGGATCTCTGCTGAAGCACCGGCTGCACCACCGATTTCCAACGCCGGTGTTTGCGAGCCCGGGGCTGCCCTGGGATCGCAGCTCCATCTCTTCGTGATAACGCGAGACGCCATGATCAAGGGATGCACTTTCATTCCGTCGATGTTGTTTCGGTTAATTTAATTACTCACCGTCAATATCTGTACCTTCTGCTTTGTTTGATTGCAGTTTTAATTAACGAATATAGCCCCTTTCTTTTTGACAGTTCCAGTATTTGTTTAATCTAGCTTTCGTGTTCGTTTATCTTGTTCCTTTTTTAATCAGAAAGTGTATCGGTAATTGACTTTATTTTAGAGAAGATTTAACAAACGTAGATTGGTTTGTGCATTTCAGGGTATATACTTGGTTTAGAATATTACAGTGGCAATACTGTATTTTCCAAGATTATTCGTTGTATCGTTCACGGTAAATCTCACGATACGACACCCTTTCCTATCTGCAGTCCCGTCAACGACCTCTGTCTGCATATAGGGTGCCTAGCAAACGCATTCGTCGGTACTTTTTTTCGAGGTGCGTGCAGTCACTGCAGCAGATCGGCGAAAGGAAATGCAACGGGAAGGAAATTTACGATTCTCGAGAAATAATAGCAAGGTATCGTTCGAGTCGTAAACCTTAGTTGGATCGTTTGAGACTCCTACCATGCTGTAAATTAGATACGACATCATGAATAGTTCAAAGGAAATCTGTATTATTGCTTAGTATCAAATATATAAAAGTGTGATCCTTCTCAGTGGCCTCGCTTGTTTGAAACTTAATTACCCACCGTCTCACAAGGTTGCAACTCTGTTACCTGTTTCAACACTTTTCCCTGTTTTATCGATAATAATTAGTGGAATGAAAATGTAGATAAAAGTACACACGATGATTGAACATGTTTTCTAGAATCAAGCAGAAGTATTTATTGTCTTGTTTGTTCCTCCATTAAATTAAGACATTTTGATCACGTTCGATCCAAGCCCGACAGAGCATTTTCTTTTTTGCCTGCTTCGAATGTAATGAAATTCACGACACGATAAATTTATGCAATATCATCGATGAAACGAGAAAAACCAAGTTTTTATTGCGATCGATATCCCACGTAGCACCGCGAAACAAGTTTCTGAAGAAACGTCTTGGCACTACGTTCATGCACAGTGCACTGCGCTATAGCCTGTGCTAAAGCATCATACCGTAGTAGAATGGTTAACTTTCCGTAATCGAGATATCAAGAATATCTTCACTCTGAATCAGTTAAGCTAGGTTAAGTTACGCCGATCTATCGTCCTTGAACTCCGACGCCAATGATTCCAGCAGACTGTGTAGGAATTTGTACTTCGTGTCGAGATCGTTGATCGCCGATCAACCTTGTAATTTTCTCTGGTTGCAATTTATGATTAGCATAAAGCTAATTGTGAAAAGAAAAGGGAAAATTTCTGTGAAAAAAAAAAAGGGAACACGAGAAACAAGAAAAAGAATGATGCGAAGAACGCAACCGATCGTTAATTCTCGCAGAAAAACCTATTAAAATTCCATTCTCAAGTACAATGCAAAAAACGGAGTCATTACGCGTGTTGAAGAGCACACCTTAATAAAAGAAGGAGCATCTCGGTTCGTCTTTAAAGCTGCGCTGTGATAAATTTTTGAAAGGAACCAGTTCGCCGCGTAATATAAAAGCGAACGATACAAGAAGCTGTCCCCTCTCCTTTCTACTAATTGTCAAAAGTTGGCTTCGATACGGGCCAGACACGTAATTGCTTCACTGATACCTGCAACCTCTTAATCCGCAAATCACGAGCCATCCTGGCGCAGCTGCCACCTGTGCGACCGAAACCGACTACATATTTGCTAACAACGAAACCGGCGAATTCGATCTAAACCGATTTCTAAATGCAGCGGTTTGGACCTTGAACCGAGGTGCAACCGTGTTCCATTGTTCTCTGCCGACGACCCTTCGTCTTCTCCCCAGACTAGCCGATTGCTCGATTTTTAGTCGGGCCAACGCACACGATCCTGATCATGTTCTCCGTCTCATGGAAAACAGCCGACGATGCTCCAGAATAATTCCACAATATCAGAAACTTTTATTACAATCGTTCCGCTATTCGAGATACCGAATATAAAATATTAACGTTTACGGAGAATATCGGATGAAAAGTTGACCATCCTTTTATCCTCCCGTTGTAAAATATACTCACCGTAGGTTTCCAAATAAAAAGAAAGGAAAAGTTGAAATGATTGGTTCGCCTGCAAAGAACGTACAAATTCTGGCTACCTTTTTAAACTTTTAAGTTCTTTAATTTGCTTCATTGATAGCGTAGGTAGTAATTTTAAATTATGTACGGTTTATGCGTACGTGTATAGCGTTAAGAGAGGATGATAAGGAACAAGGAAACCTTTGCGAGAAAGTTGACTCTGTTTTATTAGTCGGAGCCAACGTTTTCATTATTACTGTAAGGTATCAAGCTGTAAATTAAACGAAACTACAAGTAGACAGCAAGCAAGATATAACCGAGAATGCGCGGATATTATAAAGAAGTGTAAAAAAATATGTACGCATATTTCTTTTATTAAAGACAACGTGGTTCAACAATACTGACCAATAAACCGCAAGTTGAACGGCAGGTGTCTGCGAGATCTTTGGCCAACGAAGTCCAACCGAAAACCTCTTTTACAGACTATGTGTATTTGCTTAGCAGGTAGAAAAAATTTACATACAACCACTTAGATACGCCGAACAAAACTGTTACCAATCGAAGCACCAAAATTGTTTCATTTGCCTCTTAAATCTACATAAAACGATAAAACCAGACAAATACAGGTTGACTTTTGAAAATTTCAGACAACTTCAGTCAACATTATTGCCAGTCATTCGACAAATTACCCAACAGCGAAGTGAAACAGAAGAAAAAAGAAAGATTTCCACAAAAGCGACTGGCTTTCTCGCGGACGGTGATCCTACGTGAGCTCGTTCGGCAAAGACGACTAATTTTGTTTCTCATCGTTCGCCGAAAGCAACGACCCGTGCACGCTCTTTCAAGGCTGTCTCGGGACGCCACCTTTTGCCACGAGCACCTGCCGACTTCTGGCGAGCTCGTGCTCTCGACTCGCTCGTAAATACCTGTAACTTGTGTCCAGTATACGTTCGCCTTTCCGAAACTTTGCTCGCGTTCGTTTATTTTTATCACAGCCAATGACTTGATGACGATAAGCCAGTTGGACGAACAACGAACGATTTTATCCGTGAATACCAGTCGTACCCTGAAGGGGGTGGTTTTCGTCTCTCGACATACGCGCGCCGTCTGCACACGAGCCCGAAACTCGAGCGTGAAGGTAACGTGTGAGTGCACGTGCGTGTCTCACGCTTATTCGTCCAACTAATTGCCTCGGTAATCGACACGTAATCAACTCATAATCGACGATGGCTATAATTCTGAGATAATTAAGTCCGACAGACAGAGAGCATTTACGTCGGATTCGAGATCGTCCTCCTCTTTCAGGATGCTGCAAGAATTGAATGCGTCGTATTGATGGGGAGGTATGTAGGTTGGAACGGAGCAGAGGATGAGTAAAGGGTTGCAGGATGAAATTAAATGCAGACGGTCGAGAGGTGTATGAGGAACGTAATGCGCGTAGTGTACATGACTGAGCATTGTCGTGTAATTAGACGAGATGTGGGTAAATTGAATTATTTCTAGATTTTGTACCCGCATATTTGATTGTTGCTCCAACGACGTAGAAATATTTTAAATAGAACGAATGGAACAGGATGAAGATTTCACGTGAATGTGGATGGAAAATATTTGAAAATAGAAATACACGCGAATAACGATTACTTTTTATTTACACCATGTAGGGCGAATATCATATTAATAACTACTCTGCGGCTATTTATAAAATGAAAGAAAACGAACGAGTAATTGATAGATTCTAACCACAGCTTTGGGAATTTTAACGAGATGAACCGATTAATATGGTTTCTCCTTCGTTTAAAAAAATGAAACGAAGTATAGATATTTTACGACACAGCCCAAAATTACTCGAATCTCGGGCAACGAGGTAGCAATTTAATACGTCGAAAAAGAAGAAAGAAGACAACTGGATCAGCTGCGAATCCACACCATGCAGGTTCACCATGCTGGCCACGTTGTTCCAGAACCACGTCGCGTCGCTCTTTTTCGTGGCTACCATTTTCGCAGGTTTCTACAGCTATTTCGTAGCTAACGGCCGAAGAAGGCGCAGCCCTGAGAAGAGATGTTGCAACGCGATACTGTTCGGGCCGCGGTCGAACGCTAGCCACACCGTGGGCGCCTCTTAATGTCGCGGCTTATTACGAGCAATAACGATCCGCTGTATGCTACATTTATATCTTATCAGGTCTAATGTTATACATTACGCGACCCTTAATACTATACTTTAAAAACGTGTTTCTTTATGCGGCAGAAAGTTGAGCGCACGCCGATTCCTTTCCACTATCAGCGCCACCACGATAGATTACAGGCGTTCCCAAAACGCGGCTATCCTTCCAACAGATTTCCATCTCGTGCGCCACTCGAATATCGTAATTACGATAACGAACAACAGAACACCGAAGGATGTCGAAACGAGGCTCTCATCCTTCAGCAAGAGAAAGAGAAAGGGAGAGAGAGAGAGAGAGAGAGAGAGAGAGAGAACAGAAAAACGAAACCTAAAACAGGGAGCGTGCTCTCAGAAAAGGGTCCTCGAAGGACCCTTAAGACGAACGTAAAGGAAGCGACGTATACACGTACTAAAGGGCGACGCAGGCACGTGTGTATAATCAGACTTCCTGATGCAGGATACTGGCCAAGCTGCGTTTAACTTAATAACGAACGGAACAGTTTCTGGCTGGTTGGCGCATTAGCTAACTCCTCTTCGACGTTCGGCATAGTTGGTCGTATTTTTAGCGCTTGCAACCGGTTGCCTTCCACGGCGATCATTGTCGTTGCTTTGCGAAACTGCTGCAACTCCTGCGGGGCGGCGTGTCCTCGTGAGACCGACCGTATATACACGCGGATCGGCGACACGCTCGCCGAGTGCACCGACATACGCGCGTGTCTGCGTGTCGCGCTCGCAGAATACACCTTGGCGATTTTTCTGCGCGCACACACCGGCTTGCGCTTTGCGTTCGCTCGCACGCGCGCACGAATACCAGATCGAGCTTGTTTCGCGCGCGCCTATATACGGACCGGCAGATCGTATATGTGCGCGCAAGGTACGCGCCGCGCTGCCCAGCCAGCGGAGAGGAGAGAGAATATTTCGTTCGATTTCGATCGACGGGGTGCAACGGGGGAGAACCGCATTGCTGGCCTCTGAGTCGACCGCGGCTGCTAGGACGACGACAACGACGACGACGACGACGACGATGGTGGCGGCGGTGGTGGAGCCGACGCACATCTTGTCGCCGAACGGCGTGTCTGAAGGGCAGGGCCGTATTCTTACTGGCTAGCACCCGTTTGAGGCTTCACCGCGCCTGTGTGCGCCTCCGTTTTGCGTGTCATCGGGGTGCACGAGGTGTGAATTTTAATACAAAGCTTGGTTACTGCGCGAACCGAGACTGCGAGGGTAAATAAGATCTAACAGGCGCCATGTCAAGGTGCATCCTTGTAATACTTTGGCATTCCTCTCTTGAGCATATTTTGTCGTCCTTGATGTTTCATTGTTACTTATGTAATACATGATTGTGATTTTGGATTGATATTAGTAGGATGTTCATGTATTTATGGGAAATTCGAAGCTGTATAAACGTAAAGAATGCACGATATATTCAGAAATATTTCTCAAATTTGTCGCAATAAATATAAGTACGTGCGATCATACTTCAATTTCCCTGAAGAAATCTTGTAATTAAAGTAATTTCTGAAGCAGACTTTGCAAACAATATCGGCGAATTCACGTGGAGTAACGCCAGACGAATCAAATCGGGTCATTAATTGCTTCTAGAACGAAGCATTAGATAATAGTAAGCAGCCTCTTGGCTGATCCTCGATGCGATTCATGAGTATAAAGCCACTGCACGTCGGTGCTGACAATATTGATCGACTATCTATCCCAATATCTGGTTAACCACGAAATCCGGCGGCCGCCTACGCAACGGCGTCCACGAAGCGGGGTCAGCATGGAACAGCGGCCGTAAGGCCGTTGCACAACGGCGAAAACGCATAAATAGCATGGTAAACGATGATAGCGCGGATAAACTGCCGCCTTTCTAAATATACCGTCGGTCCATTCTCGGAATGTGCTTCCGACCGCAGTCTGTAACACTTGTCACCTATCCTGATCCCACCTTTCCCTTAATCTCTGTTTTTCGCGATGCTGCTTCATGGCAAAAAGTTGAACATGTTATATGAATTTTACCCTGCTGCGATTCTTTGATTCTGCTCCGACTTAAGCGTTTATAATATGGTACAATTTGGAGAAGTTGCGTAGCCATACCTGCAAATTTTTCAAATCTTATTTGTCTGCTTTGTTACATCACTGTAGTATTTTAACAATGTCTTATTATATCGGTGTATCAAATGGTTTATATATAAGAATTATTTATTTTTAAGTTTCAAAGGAAAGTAAAAATTTGCTATTAATATTATAGGTTCTTCCCTCGTAATCGGATGAAATCCTAATTACAGAAAGTTAATTACGTTCTCAATGCCTGAAAACTTTCTTTAATTTTAAGGGAAATATAAGAAAGTGGACACTAGTGCGTATAACTTTTCTCGTTTCTTGATATTATAACAGGAGTTCAGTTTTGTAATAGCTACAAATTTATTTAATATCAGGGAATCATAATAGAGCGAAGTTCGTATTATTTATGAGTACGGTATTGTATATGATTTTATTTTTTTCTGTATATTATTAGTGTACAGGTTTAACAAATACCTAATATTTGAAGCCTAACTGCTATAAAAGGATATCATATTTGACATATACATGTTTTCTGTCGATTGTAAATAAACGTCTGTATGTATTATGAATAAGCAAACGTAGATATAGTGATGGAGTCCATTGTAAACTGAGCTTCAGTCGTTCGACTATGGATCGCGTGCGCCGAGAGCTCGAAAATTTGGGCGGTGAATGCTCGAGGTTGGGAACCGTGAAAAATAAGGATTAATTGAGGGACAGACATAAGTCGGCGAGATTCAGACACTTTCAAAACAAGTTTCGGTCACCCTATGAGATTCCCTGCATATTATGCATTTTGAAAGAAAATTATTATTTATTTAATTATATATTATACATATATAATTATATATTATTTATATTATTATATATTATTATACATTTATATAATTATATATTATGATGTTTAAAAACATCATACGTTCAAACTAAAAAATATATTGCACATATAGATTAAAAAAAGAAACTCCACTGTAGCAATTAAAAATTCAAAACACGAGAAATAAATAATAAAGAGAGGAAGAAACTTTACGATTTTGTCTTCATAATTCGTGCACATTAAAAATGTAGAGTAACGATCTAGAAGGTTCTATGTAATAAGTTTCGAAAATTTAACTTTGAAGGTTCAAATCTCTCTATTAAGAGAACCTCGGACCAAAGCTTCTTCTGACAGGCCACAAGAAGGGAATTTATCTATTCATCGTTGCTTTGCATCGTCGAAATACGATCGGACGTAACGTTTTCAAGCGGAAATTTTGAAGTTATTAGAATAGCATTGTAAGCTCGGGAAACGTGGGCTCACGAGTTTGCTACGAATTCGATGGAAGATTTATTTACAGCGAAGGGTGATCATAGAATGCATTCACGTGGTTACCGATGCCCTTCGTGTTTATAGCCGGCACTTTCGAACGGCAGAGAAACGGAAAACGTTTCGCGATCGGCTTCTAGGATGCGTTCGCACAGAGAATTCGAATTATCTGACAATGGTGTAGGTATACGGGGGCAGCAGTTCCAATGAAAAGTTAAAATTCATATTTGTTAAACGCGTTAAGCATATTATAGTTTTTTTTATTGAAAGAATGTAATATAATTTATAACTATTGGTTGATTATTTTCGAATTCATTAGATATATTCAACTAAAGATTTAACATAGAAACATAGAGTGATAAAGGCAATAAAATAAATATTGTTTCAAAAGTTTCTTTTCTTTGTTTCAATAGAACGAATGAATCATACATAAACCAATAAGATAATATGAAACAAACAATATATGCATCCAACATTTGCTTGTAAATCGAGAGAAACTTTCGGGACAACCTAATATAATACATAGGCTGAGGCTCAACAGAATACCAGTTATTTTTACACACATCCTAGGAAATTCCTAATTATACCTGAATTCGCTTTTGCACTGTTGAAAACATATACGGATATCTAAAAGAGACATCGAGAAGAGGATTCGAAAGATAATGACCTGATTTAACAATAATGTATAAAATATTTTATTATATCAATAGAAAATACTTTTCAGTACCATTATTCAAAAGTTCCGCAATAGATATAATCGGCAATACAAACTAAAATATTTCCACTGCTGTACAATGCAAGGTAGATATTCAATCGATTTACAACGATCTTAAACTATAATCGTCATAAACGAACTCTATAATGAGTTCGTTAATTACTAGGGTTTCTCCAAATGGGAAGCAAACAAAACTGATAGTTGCCACGTATCTACGTACAACCATACACTTAATTTCCAAGCTAGAAATATTTACCGACTGTCCAGCTGAACAAATCGTAAAGTATAAATTAAATAATAAAAAAAAACTTGATTTCCAGGGTCTGCAGGTACGAAAGAAACGAAGTTATACTCGGTATGCAATATGGACCGATGCGTGCCTTGTGGATAAAAATGGTCGGCGTAAATTTCTCTCACCTTGAAACTACATAGTTCGATGGGAAGACGATTCGTCGAAGGATCGCGTGTACGCTTTTGACATTTCGTGGATTGCCGTGCGTTAGCCCCGATTTCCCTATGAACGAATCCTGCGACACCCCAGACGAATTTAAAGCTTTTATGAAACGAGAGGGGTCGACCAATGACTAAGGGTAAAATACGAAAAAAGAGACAGACAGAAAGAGAACTGTAGAAATAGTAGGGCGGTAGAGGACGGAGTGAGCAAATTGAAAAGTGGAGGAACGAGGAGGGAACAGGACGACGAAAAAGGACGTAGAAAAGGGAGCACGCGGCGAAGAAGAAGAAAAGGCTCGCTTTTCAGACGGTTCAATAGATTTCGATCTGAGCGACTTTTTTCTGAGCTCGAAACGAAACGACGAACAATGGGCCAGACGGAAACCATGGCCGAGCTTGAAGACTTCCCGTGTGTACGATTCCACGTGCACATGTGTATGCACAAGGGATAGAATGATCGTGTGCGTGTACATCTGGATCGACCGGGTCCTGAACGAGAACGGAAGTTTAATGACTTCAAGTGTCGGTGAAAATCAGGATCAGCTGGGGGCTCGTGTTCCGCGCGCTTTGTCGCTTGATGACGTAAAAAGAAATACAGAACCCTTGTCCGAAGGTTACGAAAGTTCATCCGGTGCTGAATGAAACGCGAGGATGAAGCAGAAATATCTAATACAGGAATTTTTAATTTTTATGGTAATTCATTATGATAATTGATTCGTGGTAGCTATTATTAGATTTCGTCGATGATTTCGTGAATGCCGTGTAAACTTAATAACGTAATAATTGTGAAACGATTTTTAGCGTATACCTGGAAACGCGAAGCTGGTAAAGCGGCCAGTTCTCTCCTATCCGTTGCTCCCGTCTGGTGGGCCCACGAGAGAGAAAGTCAGTCGACATCGATTACGTATAGCAGTTGGGAGTCGAAGGTCCCCCAGCTGTTCTTCCGTGGAGAGCGATGGACCAACGCCTCCTTTGAAAGGCCTCTTGCAAGCTGATGATGTTTATCCGCTGGATCTCGCCGAAATTGATTGTTTCCTCCCGACTGTAAAAAACGAAACGTTCGATGTATATAAAAAAGAAGGAAGGAAAAAAGAGATGGGGAAACTAAGAAGAAAAGAAGGAAATATATCGTTTCACGGTTGTAACAATAAGCCTATAAGGTACATTTTACATACATATATTCTAGCATTTTACCATTGCTGAAGCGATAATAACATTATAAAATATTTATCGAAGCAATGCAATATTACAATGATAAGATTAACAGAATTCTTTGTTCCAAACATGATAATTCCTGAATGTTTCCAAACCGTATTATGAATCCATCGTAATTTCGAGTTAATCTGGCTTTTATCATTTAACTGGCCGTCGTTCGCTAATAATTTTGTTTCGTACGCATTTAACTCGACCTCCTCCAGAAATTTTCGAATACTTCCATTCAAGAACCGTTTCAGCAGAGACCGATGTGTGCATGGTCAACACGGCCCTCTACGGTCGAACTCAGTCGCTCAAACGATCGATAACAGGACATAGTAGCGTTTCTATTTATATAGAAGTGCGGTTCGACATAACCAGAGATACAATCCGCGATACGTGCCAGATAGAATCTTCCCATCCAATTTTAGTCCGTAAAGCTTCAGAGAATTACGTTACACGCGAAATCTCGCGAAAGAATCACTCGATGAACCTCGCCACCGTGCACGGAACAATAAAGGTTTTTAAAATTACATTAGAAAGCTAGAAAATCGAATTGTGAATTTTCATAATTTTTGTTTGGCATCATGATGCTTGGAATTTAGCCATTGTGGATTAGATTATGTCAATCGTATTAAAAATAGTGATTCTTGTTTTTTCTATATTCGTGTAGATGATTCACGAATAGGTAGTCTTACTTCGATTTCGTTATTTCGTTCGTTTATCCTTTTATAGCGATGAGCGAGGATGTTTCCGGACTTCGACGTAATTTATTAACGTTACAAATGTTCGAACCGATTGTGTGATACAAGTCTATAGAACAGAAATATAATGAAAATAGAAAGAAAACTTTTCTTGTCTTTTATAACCTCGTGCCAAAGTACTTTACCCTACGGAGAGCGCTAGTTTGCGGAAATTCAATTTTCTTCCTTATAACATTATACAAGACAGGTTCCCGAACTTATGTTGTTTCTTTCACTTTATCTTCCTTACTACAATATCAAAATACGTGAAGTATAATTGGTTTTTACAAAACTGTATTTATCCTTTTTTTTCTTAAAAATAGCATTTTATAGAATTTGGAAAGTTCCATAAAATTCATATAAATAAGATAAATATAAATAAAAGATAAATATGGATTTCCATTTTTTATAAACAAACACGGAAACCAAGAACACAGAACAGGTTTAAGAGACTCAAATTCCTAATCGACGTTTGCCACGTGTCTCGTCGTGGAAACAACAAAATCTAATTTCGGGGAATTCGATTGGCTTAGAAGCGTGACACCTGATGATAGTTTCGTTTGAATTCCAGCGGGAGACTCGCGATAACGATACACGGATCTTCTTGCCTCAGATTACAAGTTCTTCGACGCGTTCAACCGCAAACGCGCATATTCTATCAACCGCAACGGCGTTTAAGCAGGGATTAAGTTTTATCCGGGACCGGCTACGTCCACGTGTAACGAATACAGTTTAATACGTTCGATTGTTCTCGCCTTGTTATCTGTTTTATTGTATGTACGTTTGCGGATTATGGCGCATGAAAGTGAAACATTACCATTTTTTACGATTATCCGAGAAATACACATTTAATTTGTGTTAAGACGTATTGAAATTTACGGGTGGTACGTTAATTCTTCAAATAGAACTTGATAAAATGAGGCAAACAAGTTTCTACAGATGTAAACCTATCGTTTCGCAAATACGGGATGATTAAAATTAACTTTCACCGATAAACTTAAACTGTCAACCAATTATTACGATACTGGTATTTTTGCGTTGCTTTTCTCTACAATGTTCAATATATAAACAATATTAATCCGTTAATAACACGAAATATGTACGCCAATGTCGTGTGTTTGATAAAAGCTAGAATTGCGAAGTTTTGTAATCTCTGCATTGCAACGTAAATAAATATAATCGTATTCATTTAAAAATATTGGGAAATATTTATGCAAAGATTCATTTTCAAAAGTGGTTTGTACATATTTTCGTTCTAGTTACAACGTATGTCTATAATTCTCTGACAATTTGTATTTATACACAAAGGAACTTCTTTCTAGTAAGGAATGTCTAACACATTTTAGACACACAAGAATGCAATCGTTTTCTTGTAAACTCCAGAATAATCTAGACAGACTAAGCATGTTCGCGAAAGTTCCTACGGCAAACTGATAATATTCTCGGATAAGCGATTAAAAATATTCATACAAAAACTACTAATATGCTTGTAGCGTATTTATAAGTGCTCGACAATATATCTATATAGATTTCATTAATTCATACAACTCTTAAATGAATTCTTAATTTCTCGTAGAATACCATCGGTTAAAAATCTTATAACATACTTCATATTACATTACTACTTGTTATAGGACGATAATCGGCGTCGCATCACTTCGACAGCAACACTGAAAAGTCGGATGGAACAAGCGTATCCTTGACAATGTGTGCTGAATATTCGGGTCACATCCTCGATCAGACTTCCTTCACCGGTATGACACGCACACACGAGTATATGCGTCCAAAGAGGAGACACGTAAGGCCGATTAGGCAGGGATATACAAACGTGTTCGGCGAATTATAACGATTTAAAGTAGGACATGTGCATGTATGTCTATCGTAGCTCTCTTTGTCCACTCTTGCTCTCTTTTTCTTTCTAACCATTTAGAAATGAGGGAAAACGACCCTTCGCGAACAGGGAAACAGCTGTTGAGCGATGATGAGAAGAGGACGGAGGTCGGGATTCGGAGAATGGCAGAGAAGGCAGATAGAGTGAAAAAAGAGGTTACCACCTGGCTTACCTGAAAACCGACGTCGGTATACCTGCCCGAGCATTCTTTTGTGCGGGCCTCGAGGCACGCACCCATTCCCATACGGCCATATTACATCCTACAAAACTACATGGCACAACGTTACTGTCGTGATGCTGAGAAAGATGTTTTAGGAATATATTAGACGGCAGAATGTCCTTGATATCGTGTACGTATATGAAGGTGCTCGTTCTTGCATCGTCGATGTCACTGACTTTCGCGTTCTGTGGGACTTTCGCATAAGATCGATGCATAGTTGACCAATTCTCCCTCTTGTTAGACTATACACGATTTTGGACGAGTCCTAACTTGATTACACCATAATTTAGAACTGGCAGTCAGATTTTCCTCTAAGGGAGATAAAGCGTTACACGTTAAAAAATTGTTTCCGTTGATGATGAATTCTGATTCTTTGTAGAATATTTCATTGTGAAGATATAAAATCAAAAGACGTTGGTATAGGTAAGACGAAGTGTCGCGTGCTTGAATAATTCAAGTACGTCTAATGGCTAATATATTAAAACGGCATATGGTTCGGTTGCACGCGTGTTTCTACTTTTTCTCGTACAGAACCATTCGCTTCAGGGATCATTTCGTGCGGCCTCGTTTCCGGCTCGTGTGAAGCCAGATGCAGTTTCTTTCCCGTTAAGTTTGTCGAATCCGAGGAATCGCTGAATTCTCGTGACCGACCCTTCTCAATTTTCTGAATACACACCGAAAATCCGGGCAGATGGCAAATGACCGTGGTACTCAAACCGTTAATATTATCAGCAGCTCGTAACGAAAAGCGAAATTGGATTTTATGAAAGAACAGCTGACATGCTCGGACCCCTCTTCCATCGTCCAACACGATTTTATCACGGTTTCGAAACTTTTTTCCCTGCAATTGCGAATAACTCTTTAAATCTACCAATAACTGTCTGCTGCAGTTTACAGAGTAATAACATTGCAAATGTATTGTACAAATGCGTGAATTTCTTACGATACAATATTTTAGAACGATTAGCTTATAACCGAGTATTTATCGAATAGTACTGAGTTACTTCTTTTCTTTCTTTACAAAACATTTATTATAAAAATTGGTATGACATAATTTATAACGAACTTAGGACTAGGGATGAGCGAATTAAAATATAGCTAAGAAATTGTACAACTTATATAGCAATTCCTCGTAAAGCATCTTGTAGTTTTCTTCTTGCAAGAGCAACACGGTCTTCTTGTCTCTTGATGTCTTCGTCAGCTATCGAGACTGCCTAGAACAAAAGAGGAACTAATTTATCGATTTTGCTTTGACAATAGTCACGTTAAAAGTTTGGTTGACACCGTCTCTATTGTCTTTGTCGATATACCCTTTCAAACCTCCAGTACATAATTATTTACATTCCGTAATAGGGTGTTGGATCGTGTGCTCAACTGTATGTTACACGTAACACGAGTGATTTTAATATACATAGCACCCTATTTGGTATCTAAATATCTATTCTACCTGTACGAGGGGTTGATCGGGATTAAGAAATACCCCGGGATTCTTCTCTAAAGCTGTCTTCGAACCCGTTTGTCCCGTGACTGGTTGAGAAGAAACGTGTAACGCAGTTGCAACACTTTGAAGCAACGTTTCTTCTGTAATATACGGACCAACGGGCTTCAAACTTTTTGGTAAGTCCATCGCGTCGAATTCAAAGCCATCTGGATCACATGCTCTTAAACCTTCCAAACGTTTCTCCCAAAATAACTGTAAGACCAAAAAGATTATTTATGTACAATTAATAATAAATATTTATATAAGACCATAACATTAATGTATATAAAATAATATAATACTTAACACGCATAAGAATAATCTAATTAAGAAAGCAGGATATATTTGCTTCATGGTGCAAGCAAAATCATAATATACAATTAAATATCGTAGTCTCTGCAAAATATATCAAATGCATTATATTTTGACTGATAAAAAACAAACAATGCATAACAGTGAAGAACTTAATAATCTATAGATTACATTAAACACATGTTTGTTATGAGTATAATTTCTATGAAAGGTTCACATAACAAAGGATTTTCTAATGATACATGCAATATGTAACTGCTTAAAAACTAGCTGATAATTATGGATGCCCATTTTTAGACGCTTTGTGTAAAACATTGTACATTCATTGATATAAAAAAAAAATCACAAAATCATTAATGATTCCATAAGTACATCGAGCAATATGTTACCTGCTTAGGCTTATCTTGGGAGCCGTATTTGCCATCAGTTTTATCGGCTCCTTCCTAAACGAATGATTTAATGATTGAACCATGAGAATTTACAGGGGACATCAAATTCCAATAATTAAATCATACATTCTAATGACTTTGTACTTTTGTTACAATAATCGTTTGGAATATTACTTTTACATATGAAGGGAATATGATTCGATTATTACTAAATGACGAACTTCTGATAAACAACGTAATGAATGAGGCAAAACAATTTCAAACTTGAGAAATGTTTGCCCTTCGAGTACACATATAAAGGTTAGAAATATAGGCAAGATATGTTATAATACGATTATCGGATGTGTATGTACAGATAAGGAAAAGAAGTAACAAATGTTAACCTGTTTTGGTTTTTCTTGATTTCCATGCTTGACGTCCTTCACTTTTCCTTCCTGCGTCTTGTAAATGGTTACTGGTTGTTTGAATATAGATGCAGTTTGCCTTATTGGTGGTACTAACGATGCGTCATTCCTGACCCCGCGACTGGAAGAAACATTCGTGGTGTCATAAACATGCATTACTGAGGTTAGAATCGACGACACTAAATGTTCCTGCATCGATTTTAATCGATACATCATGAACGCACAACACAAGTATTTATCACTTCCTATATGACATATATGTAACGTAAAGATATACATTTCTAAAATGAAAGACGTACCTGTAATAATAAACGTCAACTTTTCCAGTAGATGACAACTGATTTTGGCTTTTTCTCGAGGCTTCTTCCCTAATCGGCCAATTTGTTGGTAGCGCCGATGGATATTTCTTTTTCTCTACTGACATATTCATTTTGCACAAGTGTTTATTTCAACGTACACTCGCACGTTCCCCGAAATTACTTAAATAATTAGCGAGCGAGCATACGAGCCAGCTACCGGAGGCCATATTGATGCGTTCCGCTAAATTCGAGTAGGTTAGTATAGTTATCAGTTTGAGTAATTACCTACGTGGTGGCGGTACTATCCATGCAGTTATTGAACCTCTTCCCCGTAATATTTACTCTGAGCGGCACATCAATTTACACTACATATACAAACTGAACGATTTATTCTATTTTCTTTTATTATAAAACTTTTTGTGGATAACGAACAGGTATATCATATGGACACTTTTTTCTAGTATTTTATGCTAATATTAGCGATCCTAAACACTTAATTCCTGACTGAATATGTGAGATTTCGTTTCTTATTTTTGTATATTTATGCAGGTGAGTTTATATATTATAGAATTTCGAAATATTTAAATGATAAATTTTCTTTATATTTATAAGTAATAAATCGTTATTTTCTTAACTTTTTTATTATCGGTTTCCTTAAAAATAAATCAGATGTTACGAAAGCAATAATGGAAGGATCAGTGATAATAAAACTTCACACATATGTATATAGATATAGATGATTTAATTGTCGAAAGAAACAATCTTCGCGTAGCTATAGGAACAACATGAACTGTGCTTGGAAAGGATTAACACTTGTCTTTTGTTTTTTCTTGTTCTGGCTGGAAACGCATATTTCTCATCGCTTTCGTACACACGGAGTGCAAATTACGAGCACGGAGACACAAGCCAATGAAACGCGGGGCGGAGAACTGTTTAGTTTTTCTTTTTAAATTGCGGATATCGAATCACGATTTCGCTCTGTTCTTCCTAGTGCATCTGTGTGTATGTGTGTATGCAACTGTTTGCGGGTATGCGTAATTAGTCACTGTAAAAGAATATCGATTCTGTACAAGTTAATCCATTAAAGAGATAATTAACTATTGAGTCTTCTTGAGGTATCGTTGTTTCTATTGGTCTATCATCGGAGCTGTGCTCGTCGAAAATCTATCTGTTTTTTACACATCTTTTTCCTTCTATTTTCTCTATGTTTTTTCTATATCTTTTTTTTTCATTTTTGCAACGTATAATTCGTATTAATTTTTTTAATTTTTTTATTCTCGCGGCAGTATACAGCGTCGATTCTACGACGATCACAGCGAATGTAAAACGTGTGTTGTCTTCCTGTAACAAAATATAAATCTCCATTATGCATCCCCTGCTTTTACCGTTGAATATCCGAATAATAATTACCTAGTACCCTATCAATTTTATACGCCGTTCTCACAGGCATCGAAGAAATCGTTAACCGCGTGTACGTGGCGCAATTTTATTTTCTTTTACTTTTGATATCGCTATCAGTCACAATGTACGTGTGTCTCTCGTTGATCGAGCCGTTAACAAATTAAACCTATGTGATAGCCGTGTGCGACACTCACAAAAATATTCTCGCATGAACATCTCATGAAGAAACGTATCTAACAGCGTAAGTAGCCCACATGATCCTATTCGTGAATACGAATAATAGCGTTGATGCCTCGTAATGGCAGTAATGATACGCGTTCATGAGAACCTTTTTAATGTTTATGTTTCATTCTTCTAAAGAATCTTAATCTTCATTGGGTACGTTTAAATTTTTTTATGCAAGTGTAAAACTATAATTCCTTCGCAAACGGTACAATAAGTAAAGTACATCGTACATAGTTCACCATGTATATCCAATCATAGAGATTCAAAACCAGTAAAATAGATCATTACAAGTAGATTAGTAAAATATACAGTTCATTATTAGAACAATGATCACATTTTATTTTAACATGTAATAGCACTAAAATTCTTTATAGTAAAACGTAAATAAATTGATTCGATAAATAATTTTCCTCTAAAAATTGGTTTGACATCCAATGCGAACGAGATACGATGTATTATAAATTTGTGCCCCGTGAAGGATACAGCGATTTTTTTTTTTTTTTTTTTTTTTGGTACTGATATCAATTACAATGCGATGGGAAACTCTTGAAACTTTTCTGTTTGTTCTACGCGTATTTTTCACAGAAAATGAGTGAAGAAATCAAACGTACTGTTGTTTTTCTGTCCGCCTGCTTTCGTGCCTTTCACAATTTCTCACAGTTACCGCAGAACATATAGTTACGAATGGTAGCTGTAATACCGACATATAGAACAGCAACGAAAGAACGAAAATATTCGTAACTGAACTTTCTATATGAGTACAAATTTCGGGGATACGCTCTTTTTTTTCCTTTTACACACTCTTCCTCGTAATGGAAATGTCCAGGATCGCGCAAGAAACCCAGCTTCCTTTACACATTTTAGCACGATCGAAATTACATCGATTCGATCTCTACGTTCTCTATCCTCGGATTAAAACGTTCTTGCTTCTACATTGTTGTGTGTTCAGTATATTTATGTAAAATTCTGTAACACGACACACACATTCCTACTTTGACCGGTCTACACCTTAGATCGTGGTTTGCTCCGTACGTACAGTTCTTACTTTCTTTCTCAGGCATCTCAGTTCGTTCTTTTGTAGACCATACTAAAGCACGAGGACATCACGCGCGGTGAAAATGCCAATAAAACATTTCACTTTGCATCTCTCACAATCGCTTTTTATCGTAAAATTCTATATTACATTAGTAACATATTACACAAGGGACTTCTCGCCTCGAAGTCGAACACGCGGACCACAATCATCCGAGCGAACATTATCACGCATAAAAGTCCCATTCATCATATTTTCTTAGCGTATTTATAACATATGTACTATACAATCTTAAATACCTAAAACGTTCTGCCACCTTTATATATATTTATATCTATATAATGTAACTTCAGTTCGGCTCGCAGCTTCCTCTGGTCTTTCTCTTTCTCTCTCTCTCATGTAACACGGAAGCCACTGCGCGTGATTCAAATTTAACAAATATAACACACGCTAACGTATCATTCGTCGATTCATAAAAGAACTGTTTTTTTTTCTCATAATACACTTTGCAGAGTGCATACTCTTATATTTCGTGCAATTCTTGAAATAGGCTTCTTCCACTTTTTCTTGTCTTTAAGCTTGTTTCTTCTACGCATCGATGTTATAAAACCATAACACATTTGACAATATTCAGTATTTTTAAATGTATCGTCCAGTTGGCTGTTCAGTATATCACTTCATATACTGTTGCTTTCTTATCGCCCGATCCAGTCACGATATACTTGTCGTCCGTAGAAATATCGCAACTGAGCACCGACGAAGACTCCTTCGACTGTAACATCAAATTTATTTTATTATTAGGAGAAATTGGAAATTATTTTATTATTATTAGATTTCGACTATATGCATACAATAACAGTATGCGAATTATACTGCAATTAATTGGAGATGACTTAAGTCAACAAAGGGGAAAGTATATCAGTTTGTTTTTTAAATTTGTCATAATTTATATATAGTACAGGCTACGATATAACGAGGTCGCAAAATGTTACGTTAAAAAATTCACAGAAATACTGATACGTAAGGACTTGAGACTCTGGATATATGAAGAAGTTTCTAATACATCATAATGTATTATATTCTTCCTCATTTTCCGGTTTGTTGATATAGCAATCAATATCTGCAACAAATCTGCAAACGTTGTTGATCTAACTTTTCGTTTATTTTATTGTGCTAAATTTATTGTTCGAAAAATCAGAATATATGATTGAAATTTAATTAAATTCAGTCAACTACCCCATCATAACGTGCCCTGTATCACATCCAGTGGAATAGAGATGGATTATCAAGTTTTACCTGGAATATTGAGGCACCGTATGGTGTACGCCACGCGTTCAGTAAATTATCCTTGCCAGTTGAGACGAACCACTTGCCGCAGGTAGCGAAACGTAAAGAAAGTACACAAGACTCGTGTAAATGTAGCTGATATTTGTCCGGTTTCGTGGCGTGCAAGACTTCAACATTTGAATTCTCCATTCCTACTGCCAACCATTCGCCAGTGGGGCAGTAACCAAGTGAGAATATTTGCGAAGTAAAATCGTGCTGTTGAAGTTGCCTGCCTTCCCGAAGATCCCACGAGCGCACGGTATTGTCTAATCCTCCGGTCCACAGTTTCGAACCATCCGCGGAGATGTCGATGCAGGATGCACCATCCGTGTGACCTTGGAATTGTCTGAGCAAAGACTGGTTCTGTATATCCCAGACAGCGATGTTACCATCGCTGCAACAGCTGAAGCAGACTTTCGAGTCCGGCGAAATTGCCAAAGCATAACACGCTGGCGCATTCGACGTCAATTCAGCTTTGATCCTTGGCGTTGGACTCGCCAGATCCCAGATGCTCAGGTTGCTTGCTTCGCCACCTACGATGAGTGTCCTTCCATCTGGTAGTAGTTTCACCGATCTGTTTGTCAAAAGAGAAAGCGGTATCAGTTTACGGAATAGAATAATTAAAAGCTGTTTGCTTTTTACTTTGCATATTTATTATTCAAAGTGTTTATTAATCATTATTTGATATTTATTATTTGATTTGTTTAATATATTAAACGCCATGTAGGTCATCGAAATCCGACGAATTTCTGTTCAAGCTGTTCATGTTTCTGCATGTAGAAAATAAACAATGCTACATACATACAGTTTAAATGGAATATCAGTGAAAAGCAGCGCGATACGTAGTGTTTATATTTTAAGTACATTTGAAATATACATCATGGAAATTATCTGAAGGCAAAGATTGCAAAACAAATATTAACATTCATCTATTTATACGACCAACGATTACCAATTCAATTTTTCATGAATAAGTTATCATGCTCATATACATTTCTATTATATCTCTGTTTCTAATTCCAGCTTCTAACACGTTAAATAAATACAGTAGCAAGCAGTAAGCTTAAGAATGAAAATAATCACACGTTACGTCAATCGAAATTAATGTAATTAATTAACGATGTCTATCTCTAGCACAGAACACAGTTGCAAATTTGTTAAGAGCAATCCTCGATACGTCGAATTGCAAAGCAATTAACGCTCAAAGTCAAGATAAGATGCTGTCTCGTCGTTTCAAACTAGCTAAGTGACTGAACTAGCGTGTTTCTCGAAAGGTCGAAATTACACATATCGTGATTCGGTAAACGAGACCGCAATGACGTTCGTAGAGGCGGAAGGGCAGATGCTAATCAGAATTTATTCAGCGGCGAATCTCGCGTTTGCCAGACAGCGTGGAAAGTTAATACGACGTTGTGCGAACGTAACGTTTAACCAACCTGATGTAGTTGTCTCGTTGCAGGCAATCAAGCTGCGAAACGTGTTTCGCGCTACCGCTGCCGCCCTGATTGATGTCCCAGACCTTGACGCATCCTTTGCCACCAGTGTAAACGTATTTAGTCGGATTCGAGATCGTTACCGCGCACACCACCTCGCCGTGTGTCAGGGTATTTATCTGGCGCGCATGACGCGGTATTCCTTGTCCAATTAGAGCATCGTGAGGGAATGGAACCGGCTGCATCTGGCCTTCACTCGATACGTGGAAACTGTACGCACTGTAAGACAAAGGAATTTTACGCTCGTTATTCCTCGTAATTGCGGTACTTGGGATTTTCTTGATGGACGAGCTCCGTGATTTTCAATGACTCTGTTTGTTCCTCTAGTTATATGTGATTGAAGCTATGATTAATGGCGCTGATGGATGAATCGTGTAGCCGGTTAGATCGATAGAAGATGTGGATTATTTAATAATTGCTAATTGTGTAGGTCGTAGGTAATTGGTGTGCAGAAAATATAGTACGGTGATTATCTAATAACCGCTAGTTGCACAGTTGATACGAAGGAAATACTGTACGATTAGGTAAGATTGAATACTGTCTATTAAGTCAAGATTATTCATTCGTCAGTATCCATTTTCAAATCTTTGACAACCGTCTTTTACTCTTATTATTAGTTTAAATATACACTTTCGTCCATAAGTCACGGATCGGTAATTTTAAAGACAAGCTACAATAAAATATGTATAAATAATATAGGACAGTAAATAACTTCATTTTGCAATTACAAGGTCAATTTGTACGTACCTTAAGCGTACTGAGCAAGCGTACCATAACTTATAGAGGATAGTGTAAATACTTTCTCTTCGAAATTTATCGATGGAAATGAACGTGTTAGAGTCGTGAAGGAAGAAATTCATCAAGACCGGAGAAAAGCACTTACGGTTTGCCACCGGGTACACCGAGAGGTCCAAGAGGTGCCCTCATGCTTCCGTGAGGATCGTAGAGTTGCTGAAGAGGCGGTCTTGCGGGATATCCATTCAGGGCCGAAGGATAACCCAGCACGTCCACATGAGGTCCTGCGGGTGGATGATGTGGCGGCGGATAGTGTGGCGGATAAGGGCCGACCGCCGAAGCCGAGACCAGTGGTTTGCTGGAACTCGATGGTTTCAGACCACCGGAGCCGGAGCTGCTACCACCTGTCGACCATACATTTATCGTCAGACTTGCCAAGTATTTTCCATCAACTTGATTGATACGAAAATTCCGAATACTAGCGAATTAATGCAAACGAGAACGAAAATTATCGCGTTTATATGAAACTCACAGAATTATTTGCGAATTTTTGAAAGTAACGAAATTAATAGTAACGAAACGTTCGAACACCAGCGATAAAGAGATTAACACTTTATTCTTATAAACGATTTTATTGTTACGAAACATATCTCTAAGAAAAAGCGAAAATACTTTAAACAATCGTAACAACAATAACGAAGAAAAATTCCTGAACATAGTATTATTACTGCAACACCGTTCTGAATGAGATTTTTACATTGATCTTCTGATTACATATTATCATACTCATAATCATTTCAAATTATATACACGCTTGGAATTATCAGAAAAATAATATAATGAAACAAAAAAGTAGATAACAAACCCGCAGACGTGGGTGTGACAGGTTTCGAGATCGGTGTGGTGGGTTTTTCTCGTTCCTCCATCTTCTTAGCCGAAGGTGTGCTCGCGTTGCTGCTGGTACCACTCCTCGGCGACGGTGGTGGCACTTCTTTCTTAACCTGGCTGCTCAAAGGCACCGAAGATGGACCGAGTTTGTCAAGGCCATTCTCTCTAGGAGACGCTGTGCCATTCGCCGTCGGACTCGTTGGCCCTTCGCTGGCATCGTCTACCACCAAGTCCTGGTCGCTCTTTTCACCATCGCTTTGCTATCGGGGAAAACGTGTACGGCTTTAATAAGGTATACTATTGGTCAGAGAGCATGGAGAACCATCCTAGATACCTACATGGCCTATGTCTTTATCTTGCTCCTTTTTCATCTTCTTCAATGGCAGGTGATCGTGATGCTGGGGATCGGGTGATCGCGGCCTACTGTATTTTTCGCGTTCCGCTGGCGATATCGAACTTCTCTGGAACAACGTAAGCAAAGAATACATTAAGAGGACCAGACAAACGCATGAAACGAAATTTTATTCTATTATTAGCAAGTGGGTATATTGATCTTTGTACGTTTTTATGTTGATAGTAATCGAAGATAACGTTTACATCTGAGAACTTGAAATGACTTTGATCGCTAATCTCACGACTTTGATACTGCCATAATCTTCAAGACACTTTGATTACCATTGTCAAGACCTCGATGACCCGCGTGATTTTCGAATAATCTCAACGAGAAATAACGGCAACTTGTTAATTCTTTATAATTAATGTATCAATTAGTATAGTACTTCAAAATTTGTTTAGGCTTGTACTAATCATATCGCAAGTACATCTTGTGTGCGATATTTATTAAATATAAAATTAAGAACTTCTTTGCTAACAAACGAAGAACAGTCATCGCCAACAGTCAATTTTTAGATCGCTCTAAGATTACTATTTTGTTAATCCACACGTCAGATTTATCATAAATACAACTTGTATTGCCACTCCAATATCTGAAACCAATTTCTGTAACTCAAACACAGCAGGGGCAAATATTTTCCCGTACACTTTTATCGAATCCATCAAATCGTCTCTGTGATATCATCAATCGTTTATCAGAGACCGCAAATATTGCGGTATAAAAGATACGCTGTCATGTTAGATATCCATCGAAACGCGCATCTGCCGGAAGACGTTCTTTCCCGGAGAAGAGCAACCAGAGTGAAGGAAGCCGTAAAACGAGCGTCAAGATCTATCACGAGAAGTCATTCCAGGATTATGTACAATTCGCCTCCAAATCTCATCAATTTCGTTGAAGATTTTGACAGACGGGCATTCTTCGTTTCGGCAGAGAGATTACGAAAAGCTTAAACCGTTTCCTCTGTCTCACGATTAAATAAAATATTTGCCCGTCGATGCACCGAGGGGCAATTGAATTACGCGCCTCTGCCTCCATCAATTTCTTGCTTCGTCGTCGTGAAGAAGCAACAGAGAAAATAATACAGAAAAATCATCGACACGGCTGAAACGGCGTTAGCCGTGAAAATGTAGACGAAAAATATTTATTTATCTCATAGACGGTTCGTGAAATGCTCCCATATTCCTTTCTTTGTTCTACTTAGAATTTCTGGTTAATAAAATTTTGGATTTATCGATGCTTGCAAGGATTTTTCTGATATACTTCTGTAACGTGTTACGAACATTAACTTCAGTTAATTGATTAATTGAGTAGTAAATATAATACGATTAATTCAACGTTTTTGAAATGTTAGATGATTTTAATGAATACAAGTTTGAGTTAAGTATAGTAAAATTGACAATAAATGAAAGACAATGTGCAGTAAGAAAACAATGTTTCGATATAAATATAATAATACTCGATGACGTGAGAAAATTGGATTATTTAACAGGTAACATGCACTCACAATCATTGTTCCAAATCGTCTTTAACGATCAATTCTAATTCTAGATAAATTATACACTTATCAAATATCATCATTTCAAGTAATAATGTCAACTGAACGGTATTCTCCATTAAAATAATTATTTACATTTTTTCCTCAAACGAACGAAATTATTTCTACCAAAGCAACGATCAAGAACAATTACAATAATTAAACGATTAAAACAGATTCGTCGAAGCTTAAAAAAAAAATTAGAAAAATTTCTCTTCTTTCTTAAAGTGTCCACGAAAACAATCCTCGTGGTGACATTTTTCAACTACCCAACTTCACCGATAAGAAGTCGAACAAAGAATGCGATTTAGATAAATTCACGCTTCTCTCTGCTCCACTATTGCGTGCCTATTAATTCTCAGACCTATCTTCTCCCTCTGTTCGACATTTCTCCCCTATAGAATAGAGACGATAACAGTCTAGAGGGTTGCGCGTGAATGCGCGCCGAAAATGTCTCTGGGAAACGGAGACGCCAATACCATCGAGAGATACGAAGGTCCCGAAAGGCGTCGAAGATATTATCGACAGGAAGTTTTACGAGCGACAGTTTTGTCGTCGATACGGCGACGTCTCTCTTTACCGTCCCTCTTCATCCACGTAAGCGACCGTGAGCCTTTTTCCCCTGATAACTTTTCTGTCCCCATCCGGAGCAACACCGTAAACTACCCTCTCTCGCGGCCTCTCTCGACCCCGAAGTAAATCTCCTCTTCTCAATTACCCTTCGTCTCTCATCCACTGCCACCTCTGGCTCGGTCCATTACCCCGACGCCCCGGTATCATCCTTTCCGAGCATCGTCCGCGTCCATAGGACTCGTGCGTTGCCTAAAAGGAAATGAAATAGGGCGACTCTGCAGTGATTTAGGAAGCCACTAGATGGCTGCTTCTTTTTCGAGGGATTCGCGTGTGGTTGACTTTACGAGGGGAATGCAGAGAATGATTAAATTCAACGGAAGGGGATAATTAAATTTACACGGGCTGATAATTGTATTGGTAAGTTATTATTGTCGAGTAGGATGAAATTTACTTTGTGGATCTTTGACATTATAAAGTTATACGTTTAATATGTGGAATGGGGAGAAATAATTAAATTTGACCAGTGTGATAATTATTGAAAGGTTATTATTATTGAGTAGGACGAGGCGTTTTTGGAATTTGTTACGCGAACCCTTGCAATTATGTATATTATACTAGTAGCAGGAAGTAATTAAATTTGTTCGGCATAATCGACTATCGATTAGGATGAAATGTTTTTGATATCTGCTTTGTGCATCTTTGATATTATCAAAGTTATACGTTTAATGTTTGAAGTGGGAAGAAATAATTAAATCCGTGCAATGTGATAATAGGTCATTAATATCGAGTAGGATAGAATTTGTCATGTAGATCTTTGTAATTAGGAACGTACGCCTATGTTTAATACATCTAAACAAATAGAATACACGGCACAGTAATGAGCAACATGTCCATAGATTCATCAGAACTCGTTCAAATTTCAATTGGGAAAACAATTCCAGGTAAGCAGATACGAGTGGCGTTTCTCAGATAATATCGGGACGAATAAAAGGCGTGTTTCTGGCACGCGGCGAAGACAATCGGGGCGACATCGAAAAATTCAGCTTGACGAAGCTTCCAGCCGGAGACTAGTCGGTTCACTCGATAAAAAGGGGGCGAAGGCTGAGTGGCCATGCGAAAGAGAACGAATTCCCTGGAAAGATGCAAGAAAACACGCACACGGCCGCGTTCGAACGACTTCTCAAAGGAAGGAATCCCCAGAGGAGCCGTATTATGTGCTTCTCGCTCGACTTTTCTAGAACGAAAGCAGCTAAAGTGGGATCCGTTTCCACTCTCGCAGGGCAAAACGAGATACCGTACCTCTCCTCGTTACCACGTAATGGTCAGTCACTATTTATCCGGCCAGGAGCCAGGAGAGTCGGTCCGGTTACAACTGTCGCGTTCCTAGAAAGGAAAGCGTTCGTCGAGAGACAAGAGCTGTGTATATGTCTCTCAGCTCGTTCCTTTTCCTGGATAAATCGACGGTAGAAGAAAATATACACACACAGAGCGTAGAGAAGAAAAGGAGACTTCGACTGCTTGGATATTTCCAAGAACGATCCTTGCTATTCTTTCTCGAAGGAAGAAGAACGGAAGAGATATTGCGAGAAGAATACAGAGAGGCGAGGCATTATCATAAAAATGCGAGGAATCTCGAAGATCTTGGATTTATGTCGGAACGGAGATGGTTAGCTCGAGATAAGTTTCGTAGAATTGGGAGTAACAGTCCTCACGCGGATAAAGGAACCCCTGTATGAATCGTCGTAGTCCAAGTTTCGACGTGTCATAGAATTTTTATGTGGCTGTTGGCATTTTTTCGCGAACAACTGGTTCGCCTCTATCTCGGAAAATCGACTATGTACACTTTTGCCTTCTAGACATGGTGAAACGATGTTCCGAACGTACGTCGATCGTTTCGTGTAACACGTCTAGCAATGGATGTTCGAGTCTCTTCCGTTATTTACATTTGATACGTGTTTTTCTTTCTACTTATGCTTCGTCGAAAGCACGCAAGGTAGACGTGCGAATGCCGGCTTCGGTTACCAGACACATCGTGTACACGTTTCAACCGGAGCCACTTTTTCCCTTGCACAATACGTTCGATTCCCGGCGGTGTATTCAGCGGCCTTATCTACCCCGGTGCAAACGCATCGTTTTCCTTCTCGCCATTGAAATACCGAAAGCACTCGATGCTCTGTCACGAGAGAAGCTTCCTCTCTCCCTACTATTTCTCACCTCCTGCCACGTACCGTCCTCGCGCGCCGAGTACACGGTATTCTCCGGTGCGAACGTGTACGTGTGTACACGGAGCGGCAGTCCAACCTTCATTCGCGTAAGTTTACTTACACCTAGCCCGTCGGGATCGTACGGCGGCAGCAGCCTTTCCGGTAAAGAGGGTTCGCGCCACGATCAATATAGGGGGGCCGCGTACCTCTCAAAGGGGTGGCCTGAAAAGGAGTGAGAAGCGGAAAGACGTGGGGGAGAGGGCCGTTGGGTACACCGTAGATATATAGACTTTGTAGTGTTAGGGACGACTTGGTCTGCTGGCAGGCAACTTGGCAAGCAGCAGCCAACAGCAGAACCAGGAGCCAGGCACCGAGAAGGTGCAACCAGAGAGACAGGGACGATGTGGTGGCAGTTGCTGGAAGAGAAACAGAGAGAGCGAGTGTCGACAAGGGAAGGGAAAGAGGAAGTTCGGTGGTGTGCGTGGTATTGGGGTTGGTGGTCGGGGCTATGAAGGTGGTAAGTGAGTGAGCGACTCCTTCACCACGGCGCCTCGTCTCAACCCAACTACCGTCACCCATACCATCGAACCAGTCCCCGACCTTACGGATATATCCCAAGCCACCGACTACCTCATCCTCCCACGCCTGTGCTCCTTCCTTCCTCCTTCCTTTCTGTCCTCCCTCTACTCGGCAAGTAGTCTCCTTACTACTCACCCTACCGGTATTCCACCTCAACCAACCCACGTTGCCTGTTTCCCTATTCCTCACTCCACCCTCGTCGTAGCCAGGACCCCGAGAGAGGAGGTTACGAACCGGAGTCGCGTCTCCCAAGACCCCGCAAACCCCAGTTGGTACAAGATTGCACCCAGAGGTTCTCAACCCGAGACGAGAACGAGGATCGTTGGAAAGCGACTCGTGGTTATCGACGTCGAAGAGTATACGCGGATCAAACGCTTTTTGGCGAATGACGACACGATCGTCGAATCGAATTATCGAGAGTCGTTGTATCGAAGGTAAATCTAGTGTGTGAAACCTTGACTGCGGAGTACGTAGTTATCTGTGAGAGGAGTGTGAGGCTTTTATTTTATCTAGCGAGAAAGTTTAGGAGCTAAGTAAGGAAGTTCCATCACATTGATTCTTATCGTATAGTTGAATAAATAAAATGATCGAGCAGTTCAAGCTTTCGTAGCCATTAACATAATCTTCGAGGTATCCATTTGAATTGCGCAATTGCATATACATTTAGCCACTGAACAAATCAAATCTTCTCTGAATTTCAATTTCGACTTCGAGAATAGAAATTATTCGGTGGGTAGTCACTTTATCCGCTAAACAATTTTTGATTCATTAAGGATCAGCAAGCTGACTTTGATATTCTCGTCAGTACCATCGGTCCAGTATTTTAAGCAACAGCTACCAAGAATAATTCCAGCGAAGAATATCCCGTACACGATACAGGATTTCAATCATCTGAAAACCCGATCAGTCGTGATACAAGCTATTTTTTACCTTCGAACGTTCATTAATTTACTTATCGAAATCACGGTGGGCAATACGGACGAAGGAGATTCATCGAGAAGTTGACGCGCAGGTGTAATTTCGCCGGTTCCTGTGATTACATTGGACGGCGACCTCACTCGAGGATGCATGGAATTTTTAATGGCCCCGCCGGGAATACCTGGAACCGATTTCTGGAATCAACCACGTGTCACTGGGTCACCGCATGCATCCATCATCGCCGCAATTAGTGAACGCGCGCACTTTTATTTCCGCCTGTGCTGTTCCATCCAAATGCTCGCTTCCGCTCTTTCTCGTTCGAGTCGAATCTGTTTTTCCACCCCTGCGCCCCTCTCTCTTTCTTCTTCCCTTTCCTCGTTTTCATGCTGCACTTCTTTTCTTCCTTTTTCCAACAACGTTTCGACCGTGAGAATCGTGCACCTGATAGGAGGAAAATGAGAAGCGAACCGCGCGATCGTTTTCCACTTTGTTGAAGCGAAAGAATCGCGCGTCGGCGGCGGTTTGAGAAATTTCATTTCGAGGCTGTGATTGCGCCGTTAGAAATATGGTGCTGGACGAATATTACGTGACCGATTACGCTCCTTCGTTTTTCCGGAGAAGGAGAGCGCGCAACTCTGGAGATTTTTATTTCTCAGCAGGTATTACATCGTCTTTCTTTATTAGCAATTTTTAATGGGCTATCTTTTTACCATTTGATAAAGCTACGTTAGGTTTGAATTGTCTATTTTCTTAATTAGCATATTATGTTTAATAGATGCAAACTATGAAAATTTAAGATCGCAACGCGTGTAGTTTATACATTTTTTTTTTCAAAATAGATAAATATTAATTCGGTTTATTTCTACCTTTTAGATTTCAACGATGATTCTCAAAGTTCCGTAAAAATCTTGATTACAAAACTTCGATCAAATTTTAAATTACATATATTTTTCGATTTGCAAATTTGAAGAGTTAGTTTATAAAAGAAAAGAGATGATAGAAAACGAGGGAAAGAATACTTTTGTAATCTCGTATCAAACTTTTAAAGAGAAAGATAAACTCAACGATAGTCTCATGAAAAGACTTGATAGAATAAAATAGGAACAGGAACGATTAGTGTGAAAATAAAAACTTCTTTTTTTTTTTTTATTGTATCAAATTGATTGCTCGCTATATACGCTGTTTTTAAGGTTGAAATTAGTTGCGAAACATTTTCGTAAGCTTCCCAAAGTCGACGCAAGTAAAAGTGCTTCCCTAAGAGGATTCAAAATTGCCCGATGCGCCTAAGTAGTTGCGAACATTTATTAGTCAGACAGCCGCTGTTTGACCAGTGGTACGCTCGAACTACGTTCGCTTACAGCGAGTAATTAATCGTTGGAAACAGTTCGCTCCTTTCCAACGTTCTATTTAGGAAATATACTCATGTTGAACAATTAACAATTACCACGATGTTTCTGAAATTTATCGAGATAAATAATTTTCAAATAAGATTCTACAATATACATATACATATATATATATATATATATATATATATATATATAAGATAAAATACCAACTTCTTTTTTATTTTAATTAAACGAATTCTATTAACCTGTTTCATTAAAATTTTCGCTTCCATCAGTTGATTAAAATTAATAATATCTCTGTATGAAATATTTTTCGATAAATCATTATCAAGCTGTTCGTTTTATCAAAACAACTGTTTTAATTAAATCAATCTTACCGATCTATTACGTTAAATCTATTTTCCCGCTATGTAATCGAATGTAATTGAAATCATCGATATTCTCGTATAATAAACGATTCTCATCATACACCGGATGTACCAGAAACAAGAAAACGTTTTCTGAAAAAGATATTAAACGTCAGCCTCCAATCACGCAAAGTGAATTAACTGCGCATTACCTCGAGATCCATCGTTTAGCAGAATCTTTATCTTACACCGCCCCGTGTCACGGACGTTCTCCGCCCCGTCTGTCGGCTACACGCGGGGAACGATGTCGCGAATCGTACAAAAATTCACGGCAGGATGATTTATAGGTACAACGTAAATATCGTGGCGCGCGTTCACTCTTCCCAGTCCCGAGCTTGTTTTTTCCTCTGTTTTCTCTCTGCTGGACCACTGCACAACATCGTACTCTCTTTTTCTCGTTTTCCGTCTCTTTCTCTCACTGTCACCCAACCCATTTCGTTCTTCCCCCCTCTCTACTAACCGTCCCTCATCGGCGGAGCCAGCAGCCCTGCGGTGGAATTTGCATTTTTAAATTAACTTGCCTCTGTTTGCAGCTATCTCGGCGCGACGCCGCCACCGTCGAGTCCGGGGCTTTACAATTTTATGCAACAACGCGCTTCGAGTGTCTCGCCACCACCCTCGACACGCTTTCTCTTTCTCTCTTCCCTCTTGCTTTCTGCCTATCCCCAGTTCACCACCCACTCAACTCACCCTCCTCTCTCTCTCTCTCCCTGTTGCACGCCTAACCCCTCTCGTGCCTCTTGCCCTTGTCCGCAAAAACCGTCCCCAGGTGATCGATATTATTGTTATCGTTATCGTTCGAACCGAGCTCGAAGCGGCTTCAGTTCCCATACTTCCCATTCACGTTACCGTTGCGGCCAATTACTTCTAACCACGACAGCGACGGTTTTACGGCGGTATATCGCTATCGCGAAAACGCCCACCGAAACGCAATATGCATCGAATCGGACCCGGTATTCCGGTTTTTCGTTGCGCCCGTTCCTTCGCGTCCGCGGGCTATCTCCGTTTTTCCCAATATTCCTTTTTTCATATCTTCTCTGTCTTTCTCGTTTTGTTTTCCTCTGTTTCGGTCGCGGTATACGACCGTTTTACTACGGGTAGAGAGCACACGTATTTCTCTATAGATACGCGCGCTTTTATTGAATACAGAAACCGCGACGATTGCCTTCTTTTTCCATTAGGCGACCATGGGAGAACGTGGGATCGCGGAAATTGACCTTAACCGACGATAGAACTCGGTGATATGCGCTTGCCTATAATCGCCGGCAGAAGGGGCAGATATTTTTCGCAGATTGAATTTGTCTCGTCGATAACTAACTTTCTCGTGGCACGCGGTACTTGCCGAATTGCACATACGGTTTCGATTGGATCGTTGAAAAAATTGACTTGGAACCGGAGACTTGGTGAACGCGGAAATATTTATTCTGTGTATGAAAAACGACGAAGAAAATGAAATATATTATCTGTCAGAAGAACTTCCGTCGCAAGATACAAATTTGATAGTGGCAATTAAAAAATATATGAAATATATGAACTGATAATAATATGTTTCGATTGAATCGTCGAAAAAATTGTCTTGAAAACGTGGAAATCGTTTGTTGTATGTTCGAAAGGCAACGAAGAAAATGAAATATACTTATCGAAGGTATTTTTGTCATAAGAAAAAGACTCGATACTGCTAATTATAAGATTCATAAAACATACGAACTGATAATAATAACTTCGACGAGATCGTCGAAAACAACTGATTTCGAAGCGGTTGCATCGAACGTGCACGTGTTTGTTCTGTACACGAAAAACGACGAAGATAATGAGATATATCCGTCGAACGAATTTTTGTCGTAAAACGCTGTTAATTATAAAACGTTTGGAATACGCGAACTAGTAATAACAATTCTCCAATAGACGCGTAAACATCTGATCTAATTATCATCGTTATCGATCGCATCAAACGTATCGCTTTCGAAACGAGATACAAATTCCAATAAATATTCCGCCGCTATTCCTATATCGCTAAAACGTATTTGCTCCTCGAGACATTCCACGTCACCCGACACACGAGTTGAGAGAGAGAGAGAGAGAGAGAGGGAGAACGGATAGGAAATTGTCAGGAGACCGCAATATATCGTCGAAGAATACTCGGGCTCCATCGTCGAGACGTTGACGAGGTGCGAGGGTGGAAGAAGAACGCCAGATTTTCGCTGATTTTCGGAGCGACGCTGAGTGGTGCTTTACGAGATTTCTCAAGGACACGTCGTGTCGGAGGCCGGTAGAGTACTCTCGTTGCTCGATCGGAGCAGGAAATAGGGGGTGAAGAGCAGGGCGAAATAAAAAACATTGCTTATGACGAGAAAAATAAGAAACTAAAACGAATGAGGAAAAGAAGGATAAAAAGATTGGAACGGGATGGTAAACGAGGGAAGAACGGCGAAAGAAACGACAAAGGAATAAGGAGCATACAGAATAGCTTGCCATAAAGTGTCTTCGCGTTATCTGCGAACACAGAGCGAAGAAGGGGATGAGGAAACATTTTTATCGCTGTGTGAAACGTTGGATAGGGAAGTTTGGAGGACAGAGACGGAAGAAAGACATAGCTGGAACTTAGAGAGCGAACAAGCAGAAGCATCGAGGAGAGGGGACGAACTAGCAGGAAAATGGGGAGACAGTTCTGGTAATTGAAAAGCCAGTGGTGGATTACGATCGTCGCTTTATTTCGCGGGCTCTTCGGTGCCGGGCTTCTTCCCTATTATCTCGCCCGTTTCTTCAGCTGCTGCTCCCTTGCGTCGGCCTCCTTGTAACAAGAAAAACGACAGGGAATGAGAATCGGAAGGAGAAAGAGGCGGTGGAGTGTGCGTGGAATGGGTCAGACAGAGAAACCGTCTAAGTGGTTAGGGATCGGGCGGCGACAAGGACGTGCCGTGGAAATAGAAAGAAATAGATAACAGAGAACCGCTGGATAGACTTCTATAAGAGCGTGAAAGTAAGAAACAGAGGAAAGAAGGACGAAGATCGTATATAGGAAAAATGAAAAAAATAAGGAGTGTAGAGGATAGAAGAAGAAAAGAGGAAGAAGATAGTAGAGAAGAAAAAGGTCGTACGCAAGAATGCCCGCGGAGAGGCGCATTCTCGCGCGATTACCAACGCGCGGTCCGTTGCGCCGTGCCGGCCTTAACGAATGGCTTCGTAAACCGTGGGCGCTTTAAGGTCATTACACAACGCAAAAAAGCCAGTTAATGGGCGTCCCGGTGGCGTGGCATCGGTAGGACCGACAGGAAGGTCAAACACAGAGATATCCAAGAGATAGAGAAGAGGATCGAAAGATGGTATAGAGAGAGGAGGAAGAAAAGAAGACGATCAACCGACTAGCCGTCCCCGATCGAACCACTGATTTATAGTGGCCGTATATTCCAGCAGAAGGACGATAGAAGGAGACGAAAGAGAGAGAATCTGCTGCTATCGCGAGTTGTTAAACGCCGTACCCTTGCGGGACACGTACAGCTAACCCCTTTACTGAAACGGCCTCGAGATTGCGTGTAGGAATCTTGTTAACCGCTCGAGCTAGACCTATGATCCTGCCTACTTTCGATCTTACACGTGTTGCTGGTGTATAGCCGCGGTTGGCTATCGATAATAGCTGAATTATGGTCGAGGTGAAAATAGGCTAGCCGTATTTTCGATCCTACACCAGTTCCCAGCACAATGTACAGCGATATGCTCGATGAATATGGGCACCGGAGTGGACGAGGGGCCATACGTCGCGTAACACGGCGAGTGTATCGATAGCAGCGATCGAGACACGGCTCCTACGACGAACAACGTCTACCTCGAAGTCCTGCATTTAATGAGGGAATTTTGTGGAGTTTGGCCTGGTATAATCTGATTTTGCATCGATTAACCTTTGTAGAATGTTTCAAGTTTCTTTTGGTCGCTGAGACAAATCTCGTTATTCCAATCTGCCTATCGAAAGAAACCGGTTTTAGATTTTCTAAATTATCAAATTACTAAAATTATTCATATGTAAAATTAATCTTAACTTTTACTAAGACAGACTTTTACTGAGTCAGAGTTATCGTATTCTTATTTTTACAATGTTAATTTTAATTATATTCATTTATATATAATGCATTCGAACGTATATTTAAAGGCTGACGGTAGTTTTAACGTTAAAAAATACTACGACACAGTGTGATGTAGTCAATCTCGTTGCCGCATGCGTCGTTGTCAATGTACCTTTTCAGCAATCCGCTCGTTCCGGAACACTCTCCCTGCCACTTCCGGTCGCGAAAGGGGAGAAGATTCAGAAAACAGAGCCTCGTCCAGAGAGCCGGACAATTATATTGTGAAATATATACGGAGACGTAATTACGGGGCGGTCGGAGAGCTCGGGTGGCCCTAGGCGGAGTTTTACGGCCGCCTCATTAAATTACGAACTAATTACCGGTCGGCGAATTATTAAAAAGCTTAGTCGGCCGTTAAACGTGCCGCGAGTCGTAAAAGAGGGGCTGCCACATTGGCGGACGCGTGTGCGTGCGTATATGTGCGTTAACCACGCCGCCCTCGAGACTTGATAGCCTGCCATCCGGCTCGAGAGCTCGCTATCCCTTAACTCGTTGGCAACGGGAAAAATTAATTTTCACCAAATCGATGTTCCTTAACTTTTAGAGCTGAAATCCTCGTTTTCAAAGTGAACCGCCTTCTCCCTTTCCCTTTTACCTTCGGTCGATAACAGGTAGATCGAAAAAGGAAGCGAAATTGTTGCTGTTTTAAATATGAGTATTTTTAACGAGATTTTTAACGTCTCCTCCGTTTTCAGTATATTTGCAAGTTGAACGTTTTGGGAATAGAGATTATGTAGGTTGAATGAAATTAATAAATGAATAGTACCATAAGGGCTTACATGTTTTTAGTAATTGCAAACACGAAACATTTGACACCAGTCATTTCAACTGATTTGATAGTTCTTGTGTTAGATTTAGAAACATTAGACGTAAATTTTTATGCAATTGCGTGTGAACGAGATCAATTGTCTGAAACGACATCACTTACAAAGTATGAAATTAATGCACCAAATTTAGAATAATAAAGAAGTACATGAAGATGTTTATTTAAAAACATTAATATATACTATATAATCCGTGTATCATTTAAAACCGAGCGATCTACGTGTAAACGTTCTAGGTGTTTAATTTTCATGAAAAATTCTTTAATCCCCCCACAATTGACATATCCTCATTAAAAGCGATGTACATACGTACATAGCATACTTGCACGAAACGAATCAACATCGAGCTTCAAGAGCCTCGTCTTCCCTTCCAAATAATCATCCCTGAAGACAAACACAACGAAGCTGCTCCATTAGCCAAAGTAAAGCAATTTCTACGCACGTGTAGTCACCGATTGCGGGCCACCTGGAAACCGACTTTCGAGGGCATTCATTTGAAAATCGTCTCGGACACGGTGTCTCGACGCGACTGTAAATCGCGTTCCAGTTGTTCGACGGAGTCCCGCGAGCCCTCGAAACGCGATCGTTGCGAGACGCGAGACGAATCGCGCGGATTATTCACGCCGCCCGCGGCGATCGCGCGGTTTCCAAGCTTTCGCGCCAACAGACGATACGAACAAAGAGAGAAGAAAGAGAGAAAGAGAGAGAGAGAAAAGAGAGTGTTTCTTGCTTTGGAATTAAATTAACCGCGCGCGCCCGCCTCGCGTCTGCGCGCAGCGCACGATGAATGGTTCGCGCGTAAATATCGGCGCGCACAGAGCGGAACGAACCGCGGGCCGAACGAATCGATCGTAAAAGAGCGAAACGAAGCGATTCGCTGTCGCGGCACTGTTGAAATTGCCCTCGGCCGCGCCTCTACACTATGGACGATCGCAGACAAGCCGCTGGGCCCCTTCTCTCCTTTCCAGCCGCTTCGAAGATACCCTTCTCGCCACGCTGAATCAATTTGAATTCTATTATTACCGCTATTGTTTCCGGTTCACTTTCCCCTCATCGAAACATTATCGCGGTCGTTTCGCACTGACGTTTCGTTCAGCTTATTGTTAGTATCGCCCGATCTACACGAGGCTTCGTGTTGTTTGATTTCTTGTTAAATCGACTGCTTTCTTTTAATGATCTCTTCTTTTCACTTTATAACAGTGATATAACGATAGTCTTTTTGGAGATTTTAGATAGGTGTTTTTTTTAATGATTGAATTATTACCGTGGGTATTTTCTCGTCTTGATGTTTGCTTCTAACTTATTATGGCGTTAGGTTACGGCAACATTTCATTCCAAATGTTTTCTCAATCAATTTATTGAATATCTTTTTAACGTTCTGAAAACGGGTTCCGAAAATGTGTTTTGTATCTTTCTCGCGCTGTTTCTTTTTCTATTTGATGTTAGGTCCTGGGGAATCGTACGTAATTCGTGTGAGGTACATTTAGCTGTTTTTAATTAACGCGTATATTTCTTCATGAATTATTTTACGGGCTTTGATACTGATGGAGAATTCGATAGCGTTTAGTAAGATGTTTAGTAACTCGCGTTGATACTTAATTAAAATGATAAAGTTACGAGCCCCTTGAGAAAACAGTTGCATGCTTCGTAATAAATCATGAGAATGAAAGTGGAATCGAAAATTCATATCATTTTTCTCTATCATTATCTTCTATTACAAAATCTGCTTAAAATTATTTAGAAAATAAATAGTATTCTTTCGTAGAAGCTAATTCAAAAAAGTCACATTATAACCGAAGTATTATTACATAAAAACGTCTGAAACAGACATCTTCGGAGATAAATTAAAAATAAGTAAGACTAAATTAAATCGATTCTTTCGATTTATGCTTATCCGATCCTCTTAACCTACAATATCGTGTGAGAGACGTGGTATTGTCGATGTCATTGATTTATTATTCGCTTGCAAATAATAAAAACATCTTGCAAACTAAAATTAGTTGTACCTTTCACATGCATTTCCATATCAAAAGACATGTGCAATCTGCACAACTTCGAACGCTCAGGCGAACAGTGAAATGACTCGACGTGTGATCGACCTTGTTGTTTATGGCACGCGCTATCGGAACTTAAATCGCAGAGCAAGAGGTTAAGCCCGGTGTATATTTTGTTACGGATTCGAGAACACCATGTGGTGTACTCGAAAAGAGGCGGCGAACGGTCGAACAGGAGAGAGTCTTCAAGGGATTTTTATCTCCGTATAAACAATCCTCTCAAGTGTCTCGTAAAAACAGAACGCCGCTGTTACTTCTGTTTCTCGGGTTAACGAGAAAAGTGGCCATTAGCGGCTGGCTGCACGTTCCCCTCGTAGGTGGTGGTATTACATTGATTTCCATAACAAATGTTGGTGCAAAACCAGACGACGACGGCGTGATCAGCGTGAATAGCGAATTTAGCGGCGAGAGAACAGAGGGTGGCGCGAGCGAAGATCGAACAGAAGGATGGGCGGAAAGACGTTGAAGAGGTGGAACACGGGGATGGAGATAGGAGGCGGGAGAATGTCATTAAGGTAGCGTGATGTTTTTAATTAATTAATTCGCGGCAGCTACGGATTTAGCTTCTCATAAATTCCAGCGTGGTGCGTCGACCGCGAAAACGAGGGGATCGAGAAACCGTCGTTCTCCTAGGGACGATATAACGAAGGAGACGAGACGGAAGGAAAAAGGACAAAAGACAGACGGAGGAGGGTGTACTGCAAAGTATTTAAAAATATTAAGTACCCCCGACGGAGACGGATATTAAGACAGAGCCGTGAGGTAGAATCGACGAAGGGATGGAACGCGGAAAAGTAAAAGGAGCGATAGTAGCAGTGATGGAGATGGTGGATGGGGCAACGACGGCGCCGACGATGGTGGTGGCGGAAAGGAAGCAGAATTATGGGATTGAAGCGCGACAGGAAGCACGGACCTTGGGAGGTTATGGGGGACGAAGGATGAGGGGACTACCGTTGGTAGGAGAACGTTTCAATTAGTAATTAAAACGTGCCGTGCTACTACTACCTCTAACCCTCCTATCTCGACTTTACACAGTGGCTGTTGCCTCTCTTATATTGTCGTCGTCATCGTTGCTACCGCCGCCATCTTGTAAATTAATTAATGCGCCCCTAACGAGATCAGAGGTGTCGGTAAGGCAGCTGGGATCGGTAGTTCTCTACCCTGTCAGCGGAGAGGGCGAACAACCTCCTCGATGTTTCTGGGGATGAGCGTGGTCTCCTCAGCCTCGTGCTACTTCCCTAGAACCATTTCCGTTCTTTCGCATCGATACACACGTGCACACCTTTCTCTCTTTGAACTTCTTTTCTCTTTCTTCTCTTCTTGCGTGTCTCGATTTCCCCGATTTTCGTCTCGTGTAATTGTAAGTACTATTTACGTACGCTAATCGATTAATCCCTCTTAAGGTTTAAAGCTGTCTTCGAAAAATTCTCATCTTGGCAAATTGCTCGTAAAAATGTAAAAGGGAAACGGAAGAAACTTTCCTCATTTTCAAATAGACACGCTTTTTCTCCACTTTCTCCGCTTTTTCTATTGAGCAGAAAAGTAATCGGTAAACGAGTCGTGTTCCCGGTAGCTGAACGAAACTCTCGTGTGACGCGGCATCCCTCGGATCTCGTCGACTGCCTTTCCAAACGTTCAATCAGGAACGACCCTGGACCAGGAGTGAATTAGTCCGTTCCGGGGATCGAAGTCAAAGATTGCTGGAGCAAAGGGTAGGGAGAGCGGTGGTTGCAGGCAATGTTGGGACTCGGTGTCGGGATCTCTCGACCCTTTCAAACCCTTTCATCGGCGCTTCGTCCGCTTACATAATGCAGCCACTCTAATTAAAATAAATTACACTCTCGCGTCAGTTCGCTCTTTTATCCGTCATATCCCCACCATCCTTGCACGGCGACGTTTTTTTATCCTCGCTCCGTCGCTTTTTTTGCACCGCACTTTCGACCACCAGCCACCAGGTAGCGAGAGACACCGGCTAGGTAACCACCCTCTCCCTCCTTTTCCTCTCTTTTCCTTTTTCATCCCGCCTCTCTCTCCCCCCTCGCTCGTTTATTTGCACTTTATTCGAGATTTAATTTACCGACCTCCGGGCGACAGGCTCGTTGGTGTGCGCTCGACTCTGTGATGGGATTAAAAAAAAAAAAAAGATCACGGCGGGAGGAAGGCGAGAAGGCCAGCGTCAACAGAGTGTGAGTGGCAAACTCCCGCGACCAGAGAGAAAGAGGAGTTGGAAAAATTGTGCATGACCAAACAGCAAACGAACTGCAGGAAAAATGATTATATGGAAGGAAACACTGGGAACCAAAGATGAAGAACAATCGATATGCCATGGTCTCTATCGGGGCTGACTTTTCGAGGCTTACAAGCGGAGACTGGGAATATTCTCGGGCAAAAGAATGTTCTTAAGCCTCTCCGACCGGCATTCGCGTTCCATTGGAGGCTTCTCGAAACGGGAAATCGATAATTGCAGTCGCGTTTGTTCGACGAGCATAATAGAGAACGATCTTTTAAACCTGGCAATTGCTTCATTTCACCCCTGTCTTCGCTTTCACCTTCGTTGTTCCGCTAATTAACGCTGAAAACTCCGTGTTCATGGGTGGAGTGAGGAAGAACGGGCACGATCTGAAATTATCGAGTCCCGATATCCACAGTTCTGTCTGTGAAACGAGCGTCGTTGAACGACAAAACGCGACGAAGGAGAAAAAGAAATCGTCGGACGAGGCTGAACGAGCCTTTGATCGGCGCGAAACTCGTTGACCGGTCGCGCCCTTCTCAAGGATATTCGCCGTCTCGCTGTCAGCTCGTTCTCGTTCCGCGAACGAATTAATGCGGCGCCGTTTCTCGAGCACTTTTCTCATTGGCATCGAGGGCCACTCGCTTTCGCGACAATTTGCCGCGAGCTATTCGGATCGGCCGTAAGTATCGTGAAATTCAATTAAGTTCGTGCTTGTGCAACTCGAGCGATCCGATTCCTCTCCTTTTTCCACCCCCGTGTGTACCCTTTTCTCGCTCGGCTCTCACAGCAGCAGCCTGTGAACGCTCTCTCCCACCAGTTTGTAAAATAAAAAAAAAACCGCCTATACCACGGCGTCGTGACGGCGATAAATAAATATTCCAGAGGCGTTCCAGCTTTTTTCTCCCTCTCGCCTCTCTTTACCCTCGTCTTTGCTCGCGCAAGCAGCGAGAACAGTCGCCTCTCGGTGTTTCATGAATTGGTTATGAGTCAACACCTCGACCGAGCCTGGCCAAGCGAGATTCAGAGGAAAAGCAGCAGACGTTCCACGCTTTCCTCCCTGTTCTTTCTTTAACTCTCCCCTTGCTTGGTATTTCCATTTCTTTTTATTTCAACTCAACCCAGACGTTTCTCGGATCGCGTACGCTTCCGAGGAGCTCCGCGTGGAGAAATATTTTTCCGGATTGCGAGAGGAATCCCGAGACGGTACGCCGTCTGTGGAGAATAGTAGCGTGTCAGGGGTGGCAGAGGGTCGGAGCAAGAGGAGAAAAGCTTCTTCCGGGAACGGGAAGACAGAGCTTACCGGTGCACGAATAATAACGACTCACATTCTCTTCCGTTCGTCGTCAGTTTTCGATTCGATATACGGGAGTTTTCTCCTTCTTTCTTCCCTTCCTTTTCTATTATCCACTCTGGTCTCTTTGCCAGCTTTTCCTTATTTCCTTCCGCGACGATTTCGTTCGACTCGGTTCCGTGAAACCGTGCGCCACTCGGTCGATTCATACCGGTCGTCGGGATCGGATTGCAAAGGGTAAGTGGCGAGGCAAAGCGCGACAAAAAGGGGCTCCCTGACGGCGAGAAGAGCACGAAAATACAGCCGGATAACGAGTTGTCAAGGGGGATGGAAGTTTTATCGTATGGCACGCGAGCAGGTATAAATCCGAACCGATACGGCAAAGTGGAGCCGTGGAAAACAAGACGCTTTTCTTCTTTTTACGCTAGTCGAGTGGGTGATACTGTGTACTACAGAGGTGTAGGTTAGGCGGATTTTATTTTCAGGAATGTCAGATATACAAAGGGAAAGAGGAGAAGACTCCGCAAGTAGATTTGGCTTTCTTTTGAAACGTAGACTGCCGCTCTTTTTGTTTCTTTTTCTTTTTAAGTTTCAGAACGATCGAATTGTATTGCTCGATTGTACAAACGATATACATATATATGCTCTTTTTCCAACATATTTCTTGAAATTAATTGTTCTATATTGCTTTTTTAATTCGTTGTGTGTAGTCTGTATTCTGTATTCTCGTTGTTATTAATTTTACTTTATAATTAATTTTTGTTCTACATGTTTTGATAATACGTATCCAGTAAATATGCGATGATTAAATAAGTTGCTTTACTGTTATTTAAACACGTTAACTGTTCTTTCAAATTGGCACGTAACAATAAAAACCTTATAGGTAACGATGAATTTCAAAACGATACAATTCGTAGAATATTATAAATGGTTTAAGACGCGTTTGCCAAGTACTTAAATAATAAGTTGATAAAAAAAAAAAAAAATAAAAAATCGTAACAATTTAATTATTGGAATATCATCGCAAGAGTTTTGTATAGCCAATAAAAATTAATTTCTACATCAACTCTATACCTCGATATTCGTTCACAACCTACCACAGAAAATATCTAAATCCTGCTGCGATATTCGATATTATTTCATCGAAACACAAAAAGCTCTTACCAAGCGAAACAAAATACACGATGGTATAAATTTTTGTTTCGTTAATTTCGTTTCGGAGCCGGTGTACGCACGACGTACAAACACGACGACACGCCCTCGACCGAAACCAGGACCCGTGCATCGAGCGTTTTTAAAACGCTCTTCCGCGCCGCGTTCTCGCGTGTTTGCGCACCGATCCAGCGGAGAGCATCTTGCTCTCGACGTTGCTTGGTTCCCCGGGGTTAATTTTAAATTGCGCCCGGCGTTGCTCGTAATCCAGCTAGCTCGTCGCTCGCGTCTACGCTCGAGTGTAAACGTTTGCTCGCGCGCGGAACCGTGGAATTCAGCGTGGATAAACAAACAAATATAAATTTCTGTGCAGTTTCTCCCCTCTCTTTATCCCCCCCCCCTCTCTCTCTCTCTCTCTCTCTCTCTCTTTCTCCCTCTCCCTCCCTGCAACACGACTGAATTCTCCTGCCAGTCTTCTGAAACGTGGAAAACCAAACAACCACCATCATCTGTCTCTTCCATTTTCCTCTTTCTCTCCGTTTCGCATTTGCGCTCTCCTATGCACATTTGATCCCGACCACGACGAACCAGGTCGAAAACTACCATTATTTGGAGTTCCAATTACGCGACACGCAAGCGAGCAAGACGCGGAGCACGCGTCACGTATTCTGTTCCCAGCATGGAAAGCAACGGAGCAACAGTGAAACGGCGAGGTTGGTGGCGGTGAAGAGGTGCAGGGGGATAGCGGGAAGGGTAAAAGGACCGACGTACTAGCAATCAGTAACATTATACGACGCGACACGAGCCAACCACCCCATTAGCATTCATATTTCAATTTCATAGCCCTCCGGCTGGTGGTTGTACGGGATCCTGTAAGGCTGCCGGGCGGGGTGTGCAACGGAGATAAATACCAGTTCGATGGAAGGGAGAGAGCGTGAAAGGGAAACGGGTTGGGGAGGCTGGCAGTTGGTGGGATGGGGACAGGTAGCGAAAGAGGATTACCAGGAGGAAGCGGGAAAGGCTGATAGAGGGTGGAGAGAGCGATAGAGACGTGTGAACGAGAACGATGAAAGGGGCGGAGAGAGATGGAGGAAGGGTAGCGATGGGAACGATCTGCTCGTGAATAATAGGGATTATTTAAGTTTGGATTAATCAGGATTTTGGTGCTTTCGATAAATAAACTTATTTTTTATGAAACGGTGGTTGGGTTCGAAATACGATAGAAATGGATAAAGCAGGTTTAACGAGAACGGTTCGTAGAATTGTTAATTTTTATAAAAGGTTCTTTTGTTAGTACTTTTTAAAAGATACGGGTATTTCAAAAATTCTCCTTCTTCCTTTTAGAACAGTGAAGAATTTTAGCGGAAGAATCCTTTGAAACATTTAATAGAGGTAGGAGGGTCTAAAGTTGTAAAGAATAAAATTTACTCGTGGTCGTATTTTCAGTATTTTAATCTCTCTGATATCTTTTTTAATAGCGCCAAATAATCGTGTCGATGTTTAAACTCGTTGAAAGCAACTGAGATATTATATTCGCTTTCTATTAAATTCCAACAAAATTCCGATAATAAACAAAATCCAGCATAATTCAGGATTTTTCAATGGTTTCCTCGAGCAGACGATTTACCAGGATTGGACGGCCGTCGATTGAAAATTTCCAAACGATAATCGAATTATTCCCATCGCTAGCCGGTCCGTACACATTATGAAAGCGCGGCGAGATTACGTACGAGCGCGCTCGTCCCGGAGAGAGCAACGAGGAGAGGGTATGAGAGGGTGAACAGAAACAAGCGAGAAACACCAAGGGGCAAGAGAGAGAGAGAGAGAGAGAGAGAACTGAATGGTACGAGAGGGGGAGCAGAAACAAGCGGGAAACACGAAGGGAGAGAGAGTTAATACCGATGGAAACCTATTACCATCTATCTCAATGCCGGTGTAATGGATGCGCAGCCCCGATTATCAATCCGTAATAATTGTGCATATTAAACGGACGCTAATTATCGGTCCGGCCGCGGGCCGGGGGCCACGGGCAACGCCGGCAAATTGCGCAAGTTATGCTGGGTGTGTACGCTGTTAAAACACGGCTCGTAATGACGGTCGCGGAAAAGAGCCACGCCGAAAAGATAATTACGTTGGAAATCACTCGCTGACCGAATAATGTAGCGCGGATTGGGCTCGCGCGACCATGTTTTTCTGTCGTTCGCGAACATCAAAGAGAAAAAGGAGAAGAAAGTTATATAAAACACCTGGATGTTTTAATTAATAATCCTCATTGATCGACTCACACGTTTACTGAACGTGGTTCTTATGTGAGCACGATGGCCTTCCAGCGATTAATTCAAGGACTGTCGACAACTAAAACATCGTTCTTCTACGTACAAAGAAATCAAAGTAAGAGGATATAGAGCGACACAACAAAGGAAGAATATATTTGTTTATATACAGTGTTATATACAGAAATCATTGGATGTTCGAAGATAGCACCGGTATAAATTGATGAAGCGTAAAGAGTAAAAATTAAGATCGTTACAATTTTGTAGAGATTAGGCTAAAGTAAAAAATGAGTCGAAATTAAACTCACAACAATTACAAATATATCCTTTAATATATCCTTTAATTCGATTCTTCAACCTCGAATCGACTAACAATGTCAAAATACCGATGTAGCTGCTTTTGCCTCTAAGCCCTTTCTTTGTGTTAAGCTCCTCATCTCTGAATTTAAATCCAGTAAATATGTTATTTATATTCTTGTCACGTTCGCTATCAGAAGATCATCGACGCGACACAACTCGATCGAAACGACCAAAATCCTCCACCAACGCTCCTCAATCTTTCTACCATAGCGAACCCCAAATCACGATCCATCTACCGCTAGCTAGCAAAGCCTAGCCCGAAATAGATTCACAGTTTCGATTCATCGTTCTATCCGAATGTCAAGAACATCTTGACCACGATCGATCGTCGAGCGATCCTTCAGTGATCTGACTCGAGAGAGATCGGAAGCGGAACGCGAGAACACGGTGACCCCTCCGAGCGGTCTCTCGAGTCTTTTTTGCCAGCCCAGAGCGCTTTTAATAAACGCGCGCCGCGCCCAGCAGTCGCTTTATACTATCAAAGGTGGGGTAAAGGGCGTGCGTGGAAGAGAAAAGGAGGATGGAAGTACAGGAAAAGCGGGAAAGGGAGAGGCAGAATGTATAACGGTAGAGAAGAACGGGGGTGCATTTGACGACGAGCTTTTTACGGCCCTGTGTTCCTGTGTTCAGGCTTTTACGTCCATTTCAGGTTTCCTCCTCTTCCACCGGGCTGATTCGTAACCTTCTCTTTCTTCTTCGCGCGCTCTTTCTCCCCTTTTATTCACTCTGTGCCCCCCAAACCCTCTTCGCCATCCCCTTTTTACCCCGTTTGTTCTCTTTCTCCTGTTCACTTTCGCGCTCTCTTTTCCCTCTCTATCGTTCGACCGCCGGTTTCTTCTTTTAGTTTCGTAGCCAGCTGATTTTATTTGTTCCTCTGTGGTATTCTCTTTCAGCTGCGTGCTACGCGAACCACACACCAGCAGCGTCGCTTTAATTTCTTTTACGAGATGAAATTCGACGCGGTCCGAGTCGTTCTTCTCCCTGCGAGAACCCGCTACTTCCGCTCGTCCTACCGATTCCAAAATCCCCGTTCACCGTGTGTATATAATCGAGTATAAGGCTGCTTTCACACGGAAATACGTGTATCCGTTACCCAGCAGTAAAACGGAGAAAAATAGTCATACGATAGCGCATCCATTTAACAAGGTGGCCGAGTGTTGATAACTTTCTTAATCCTCTTTAAGTGAAACCACAAAACGGGCTGACAGTCTGACTATGAGAGAGAATCGAACGAACTAAGTGATACTGTATTTATCACACAAATAGAATAATAAAATAAATTTCTACGATTTTATTTGTTGCCTTGTTAGTATGACACGACAAAATCGGTTTTAAATTGTCTAATGCATGGACATTGAAATATTGGCATCTGTGAGAATGATAACGAGTTGGACAATTTTCCAACAAAATTTAGAACAAAACACAGATGATGTCAAAATCGGAGTCTGCAAAATACGTATCAAACGAGAAGGGTTTTTCCAAACTTACTTATGATTAAATTAAGCAGTAATATTTCATTCCATCAACTGTATCGATATATGACAAGTCAGTTAATTTTTAAGTAATTAATTAAAATTTATCTGTCCGGATAATAATAATATAAGATATATAATGATAATAAGAGTGTCCGGGTATTTTTGTGCGATGACGTATGCGTATCGCCATGTGGAAGTAGCCTAACAATTGTACGAGATCTTTTACGGAACACGACACGCGACCCATAAAACCCGGCAAACGGTCGGATTTTACGAGCACCGTATCCGTTTCTGTCGGATCAAGAAAACGAGGGAAAAACGAACCGATACCGGCTCTCGCCCTCTCGAAATTCGATTCGAGCGACGTCCATTCGCAGATTGTAATTGCGAATCTGTTTAATTCCCAGATTCCCTCGGAACCGAATTCTCGCGTGAAAATAAATTCATAGATTCGTTTGTTTTAACGAACTGCGGGGAGACAGAAGGGGGAGGAAATGGTAGCATTCGGTGGAAATCGAACGAGTTTGTTTGGCTGTGCGCGATTTGTGTGCTGGCTGCACCGAGTAAATTGGTCATGAATTAGAAGTTGTATCGGTTAATGGTAAACGTGCGGTTGATTTGGGAAAAAGTTATCATACAGTTTTTCGTTCAGAGTCGAATAAATAAAATTAATTGGACCGGATGTTATTCGTATAATACGACTTCTAAAACACGTAATTGTGGATTCGATTTTTGTTAAAGTTTCGTATTGTATTTGTAGAAAAATTGTACTACTCTTTTGTTGGAAAGTTTCATCCACTCCCATTTAGTCAATGTATCGTTAAATGATTGAGAGCAACGTTTTAAAAACGTTCCTCCAAACTCACGTTTCCTGGGAGTTTCATAAGCCCGTTTAGTTTTCATTTCAACGTACAATGGAAAATCTACAATAACACGAACGAAAATAACTTTCTAAGATCAACAATAACGTTTTCTAATTATCCTATGAGATAATTTAATTTAACAGACAGGCGACTAAAAATAACGTTAAATTCGAATGTAACTTTATATTTCTACCTATAAACTTGAACAAATCTAATAACATCAATAATATAATATAATATAATACGACTTTCTGTAAAACCAAACTGATCAATTCCACCTTTTCTGAAGTCTTCGATTTACATAATACTCAATATATAAAAAACCTGAACACTTATTGCCATTACGTGATTCATCACAAAAAGATAGCTTAAAAAATCGCAAATAACATAGTACGTTTTAAAAGATAATTCTTCTACCTAACTGTCATTTTTGCCTACATTTCTACTTACAGAGTTCAGTATATATCCACCCAAAACTTGAAAAATCTCATAAGAAATTTCCTTCTTAAAACAGAATCTTCGGATCTCCGAATTTTCAGAAATATTCTAAATTTTCAGAAACGTAGAAAAAGTTTGGGAACGCGATTTAGCGTATCGCGTGGATGCAGTCGCGTCGTTTAAGCGGAAAACACGGCGCGGGAATCGTAGTAGCGGTATAGTGGTCGGCGATTAAACGCTATCGGTGCACGTGTTGCTTGTATTTACGCGGCATGTTGCATCTCGCAAAGCGAAATCTGTCGTGAGGAGAAGTTCATCGCTTTCTCAATGGGATTATCGTTTCAGTCGGCGTCGAAATTCGTCGTGTTCGCGGCGGGTCGAAGAGAATCCCGACATCGTGTGCAACGATATTGCTATTTGCACATTGAACGCCTAGCCGAATAACCGTTTTCGTTGTTAATAGACTGTTATCGATTGCCCATTGGCGAAACCGCGATTCCACCATTCTCTATCGGTTAAATTGTTTGATACTCACATGCCTCTCCTCCGCCGGGTTAAGACCTGCAACAGATGAAACGATGCTGTTTAAAGTTTAAATGCTGAATAAAGTTTTCTTTTAAACATACACACTCATTTGAGAATTTAAAAAAAAATCGACATATTTTTAATAACACTTGAATATTGTACATAAATCGTAGACTGAATACTGGAAAGATCAGTCATTTTGATTCATAAACGAATAATGAGAAATTACTTCGTTAACAAGTATAATTATTCGCGAAGTTTTGATTTCCAACTGAAAAGAAATGTCATTTTTGTAATTAGTTTTATATTCGATCTCTCAGTGACGGTTTTTAAAGTACAACAGCAACAAAAGTATATATAGAAGAAATATTAGAAAAAAAATGTCTAGTGTTAAATCGCCTGAATTTCTCAAGAAAATTGTTACCAGTCGAGTTGAACGTTTTATATTGACATACATACATATTGATATACATCGTAAAAACACGAATCTTACATAAAATGTAATAATCAAATGACTAAACATTTTAGCATAAAGTACGTTGCATAGCGGTATTCCCTAGCGAAGAAGCTGCTCGAGGAATTCATATTAAACGCAGCGAACAGCGTCACGAAGCATTTAATCAAGAACGTGTCGAGTAAGCAGCTTCCCATATAACTTCCTGTCAAACCCAACAACTCATTTACACAGATATCATATTTAACCTCGTATTTCGTCTTAGAACGACGTCAAATATCAGCGTCGCATTACAAAAACAGAAAAATTATCCATAATGAAACATCCCTAAAACTGAAGTTATTAGATCACGCTGCTTTAACCACCGTTCGATTCATGTAATTCAACAGCGTAATTCAACAGCAAAAATTACATTTTCTTATATTATATTTTTATTAAGCTCTAAAATTAATTATCCGGCTCGAGAACGTTCCTTAAGTGAACATTCGTTTCGCGATTGTATCCTACCTTTCCTTTCTCTGAAACACTTCAAACACCGCTGGCTGCCCGCTGAAGACATCGTATTTCCCGTGAAATTGAAGTTTCGCAATGTTTTTCATGATTATTGCGGAACAGAGTCAGCGGTATGCCGGCAGAATCTTTTCCGCGCTGGCAACGAGATGAAAGAAAAAAGCTGCCAGGACGAAGGAGGAGCCAGATTCTCTCTCTCTCTCTCTCTCTCTCTTTCTCTGCTCTCCTCTCCTCGAGGATTTCCGAGAAGGGACGTTGAATGAAAGAAAAGAGGGCGAGAGAAAGAGGCAGGTCGAAGGCGATCCTGAACGAGGAAGCTTTGTCCTCGAGATGCCGGCTTCATAGTTTGCCCTCGCTCGATTTCCCCAACCTCCCTCCCCTTTTTCTCGTTTCCACTCTTTATACTTTTCGTAGGTACACTTTGTCTCGTAGGAAATACCTTAACGATACCATTCTTCGACTGTTGTTACCCACTCCACGACACGGCTATACACGTCGAATCGTTTCAGTTTCTTCTACACGTCAACCATTCTTGTAGGCTGCTTTTGTATTGCACCAATCTTTTTATTTGACTTTTTTTTTACTGTAAATTGAGAACAGGCGTTTTAAGATGCATTACAGAAAATATACCGCTGGAAAAGCTGCAGCGTATTTAACTTTGCTGCATTCTTCGAGTTACTTTCGAATCAGTCGAATTTTCCTATTGTTAGGAAGTTTTCAAAGTTTGAAGAGAGAAGGAAATAATCATTTTCTTTCGACCTTTTGCTAGAGATTTTGTTAAACGTCATATGGCTTTTTATTTGTTAAAAAGGACAGCGTGATTCAGGTATAGAAATCTAACATCTGTTTAAAATATTACGCATAAAAGCTATTAAATAATCGAGCAACAAATGTATTTGTTTATAGTTTACAAATGTATAGTTTATAGTTTAGTGTATAGTTTATAGTTTAGTTTACAATTAGCTTTGAATTTTAGTACGTTGCATTTACATACAAAAACGTGAAAAAAGATATGCTTCTATTCTTAAAATTGACAAGAACAAATTTTTCTCATACTCAACGAAAAACCAATCCTAAGAAGATTAAAATAAAAGACGAAAGATAATCGGTATAGAAACTTTATAAATTAGAAAATCAGAATTCCTAATAAGAAGCTACTTTCTTTTTGATGAGATAAAACGAATAAATGGTTCTCTTCCTGTTATATAAGTGCCGTAATAAATGTTGTATATGTGAAATGATTATAGTAATTAAAGTTTCGTCATGATCTCTATATAAATCACCTCTACATGGGCGATCAGTGATCCGTCAATAATTACTTTTTAATTGCTAAAGTAATGCAACGTAATTGGCGTTACTTCACACGATTCTATTGCAGCGTCTAACTGAATTTCTACGAAGTTAATAGCAATGAGTTTTATATTCGCATAAACAAGCTGTTGGGCATCAATTCCTGTTTTACCAAGTTTCTATCTGGCCATCTAATCGTTCGACTCGATCTTTAAGATATCTCAACACGTAAGGTACTAGTTTTTTATACGACTTTACCATTACACTCTTACAACATTTTTGCTTTGTTCTATTTTCCTGCAGTCATCTTGCTGCAATCGCTTTCTAGTTACCAAATCAGTACCATACTCGCTATAATTTAATTCCTTTACTTACTTGAAAAAAAAAATTATATATATCATTGCACTACCATATATAGAAACCTGAAATATCGTTCTGTTTCTCAGGCTATAAACCGAAACAAGATAACATTTATAGAGAAAATAATTAACGACAATGGAAACTGCACAATTTTCTGATACATTTTATTATAATTAATCGATACTTGCGATCGGCAAAGATCGATGATCTTTCCATTTTTAAACGAAGCTGATTCTTCAACGAAATTTCATTTCCACATCTCAGTGGTGTTATTTAATTCGATTTAATATTTGCAGAAAAATAACACAGCGGAAAGTATCATCTAAAACCAGAAGAAAACATTCATTCAAAATGAATACATCTTCATAGCAGCGTAGAAATTTATCCGCGAAACTAGCTGAGTAGCGAGCCAGAAGCGGAGCAATTTATAACGCCCAGTGGCTAAAGCAACAGTCAGGACTCCGGTGGTGCAAAACACAGGGGTCGCGGTCAAAGAACGAATTAACGTTACGCTGGCAGCACTAAACGGTCGCCTGGTATCGTCGCTGGCGACAAGAAATCCGGCGTAACCCCCAAGTGGATACGGTTCTCGAGGGCAGGGACGGCGAACGGAAAAACCCGACGCCATAAAGCTTCCGGAGGCGAGCTCGCGACCACTTGTACAAATAAAGTAATTCCTGGAGAGAGCGGCGAGCTCACTTGCACGTTCTTGCACGCCGATAAAACGTATCCGCCTCGCGAGGGTGACTCCGCCGTGTGTTTTATGGCCGGGCAAATTAAGGAAAACCCGTGGCAAAAGGATCCACCCTCGAAGCCATTACCGAGTTGTCGTGGGTGGCGGAGCGCGAACAGAAAAGGGTCGTGAATTTTCTGCCCGTGAACCACATCCAACCAGGAGCTTTCCTTCGTCAAGAGGGACAAAAACGAAAGAGCATTTTCGAGCGTGCTCGTCTTACGCACGAAACTCACCAATATACCTTCCTTCCTCTTTTTCGCTCTCTTCTGCTCTCTTGGGTGCACCGGCAATCCAGTGCTGGCTGGCAGAAACAGTTTCAGCTGTTTCTCGGCCCCTTTGCCGCGCAACTTCCTGCCGTGGCTCGTAAACGGACGCGGAAGAGCGCGCATAATTTCCCACTAAAACGCAAAGTGCTCGTTTGCCGCGCGAGAACACGTGCATCTTCGCGGGGATGTCGTCGAGATGTCGTGCGCGCGCGTTCACCTTTTCCGCGATCATTAAGTCGAGTGTGAGGGAAATATCAGGCGAGGTAAGGCCAGACGGTCGTTGCGAAAGTGGAAAAGCTAAATCAGAGTGGTGGAAGAGATACGCGAGCAGCGTAGACAGGGAAAGGTTGCTAGAGCGACGGTGAACAGCTTCAATAAGGATCGGTAGGCGAGTTGGTGGAATTCAATTTGCGCGGAGATTCGACCGGTCCCGGGCGCCATTGTCTTCGCGAATTACGCGACGATTACGTTTACGTAATTCATCGTGGATGACCGGTGTGCAACCGCTATCGGAATACAAAGAATCGATTGAACGGGGAGAGCAAGTGGTGGATAAGTTTAACGACCCGATCGGACGAGAAAGCTAACTTGCTGCTGCTCTCTTTGGATGTCGTTGAAAGAATACAAGAGCAATGCGAAAGAAAAAGCGAGGGGGAAAGGAAAGAAAGAGAAAAATGGGAAGAACTAACGATGAAAAGGAGGACAATATCCGGGAGAATTACGAGAAGCGTACACGGTCGAGGGGGCAGCGATCTCCCGGGGGACCATTACTCGCGCAACTATCCACGATGAAATGGTAATGCAAGCGATACCGGTTTCTAATCGTCTGTAAAAGAGTCTTGCCGACTTACTTCGCCTCGCGTTCTGGTAAATCGTTTTGTGAACGAGCGGACAGAGAAAGAATCGGATGAGTGGTGGAGGCAGATATTATGTCCGACGGCGAGGAGTCGTTCGACGAGGGAATCCGGGCAACTCTGTTGAACAACCAAGAGGGTACGAGGAGGTAGAGGGAAGGAGACGCTGGTGAGACAGAGAGGCGAGGGGTGGGACGAAACGATAACGGCCCTGCTGGAAACAATTCGCTGGGGGCAATGTTCCGGAAAGGAGGGAAGAAGTTTCAGTTGCCGCGACAGAAATAGTGGCCCATTACGGTTCCTTGCCTCCGATGCTTCCCATTTCAAAAGGGTGTCGACGAGATTCCCCGTCGTTCTAATATTGGAGAGGGGAAAAAGACGCATCGCGGATCGAGACAGTGATTTCAGATGTCGCGGTTGTTTCGCGACCGCAGTTTCCTCCAGAGAATTGAGTCGTATCGAGTGAAAGAATGCTATCGCGACGATACTAGCAACAGAGATGTATGTACACGGATGAACGTGTATAACCGAACTTCCTCCTACGGCGACAACATTGTTTCCCGCGTATGATCGTGTTACGCTGAAATGATTTTCTGGATTTTTATTCTCTCGCGGGATATGCGTTCTCCTCTTTCTTTTTCAAAAGAGTAAGGTACAGAGCACTTTCCTTCGAAACACAGGTAAACTTCCGTTGAACATTTTCCAATATTTTGTTGTAAAATTTTGAAGATCGAAATTGAGGAATGAGAACTATGATTTTGCAATGCGTTCTTCAAGAGACGAAGTTATCATCAAATTAAATATATGCTTTAATAATATTCTCTAATTCATGGTTCCGACAAAATTATTTAACTTCTCTGACTCAAACGTATGATCTATTACCTTGCAATTTATAGTTTCGAAAGAATTGTACAATTTTTGTAGCAACGTAAATATGTAGCTCGTAGTTATCCATCGATGGAACGTAAGAATTTATCTGCTATTTGCTCCAATATTACGCTCTCAAATACCGCTCTTTTCCAACAAGAACTAAAGAGTACATCTGAAAAATAAGCAGAAACGAATCGAATCGAACAGCAAACAAAATTCCCTTCGTTCCTCTCCATTTGCTCGGCCAGAAAACCTGCAATCCAAAAGACCATCCTCCATTGTCACGGCTGACAGGCAAACTAACTCGAACCATTAAGCCTGCACCGTTTCCGGTCGACTTCCATCGGTCGAGCAAGTACCAGGACGAAAAAAGGAAAAAAGAACCTCGATCGAGCTTCGAACGAGCCCGGAAATTAAACGAAGACGTCGTTACGGTACATATTCGCAACGATGATGGCTCGCAATTTTCAAATGATAACCGAGAGAAATCGAAGGTTTGTTCCAGTGAAGGAATCATGGCAGGAGCGAGGAAGAACGTCATGGGGTGGCGGACTCTCGGTAGCTGAGATCAGACGGTATTTCATTACGGCGTGGCGGGCCGACAACGCTCGGAAAACGCGAAACAACTTGGAACAACTGGCCGGAGGTTATACTCGGCCCGCGGTAACATAGTTAGGCGAGAGTGTAGCTGGAGATATTGCGCGAGCACGGCAACTACTCGGCTGTGAGTGGAGTGAGTGGAACGCCGGGAAGAAATAGAGTGAGGAAGGGGTGATGGAAGGACGGAAAGAGAGAAACGCGGCAAGTGGAAAGAGGAAACGGACGGAAGGACGGGAGAAAGGGCAAGAGAAAGAGGGCAAGAAGGGCTTTGGAGGGCGCGAGAAGAGGATGAGAGGAACAGGCTGAGGGGCGCGAAGGTTTAGAAGAGCCACCTAGAGGTGGATGGAACGAAAGAGGGGAAGAGTCGGAAGTACTCTCGTGTCAAGAGGAGATTCTGAGTGCTCTTCTGAGAGACGACCATGCACAGCGCGCGAGCAAGAGAGCCGACGACGTCGACGACGAAGAGAAGAGAGGCGTTGCGCAGAGAGAGGACGCGAGTGGAAGAGAAATAGAAAGACGAGGTTCGACGAAACGCGAGGGATGGGGACCACGGAACCAGACCAGCCTGTGCATAAACGTACACGTATGTACTTGTCTGTATGTGAGTGTTTGGCAGAATGTGTGCGTGATAGGAGAGTCACTTGAAGCTCTCGCGACTTTGTCAGCGCTACATGGAGCCTAAGTGCGAACGTTCTTGCACTCGTGTGCCGTCCCAAGGAGAGGGACGAGGACGCGCCGGTGCACAAGTGGATCTTCGAGGTCAAGATCGAGGGTTCTGCGAGTTTCAGGCTTAAGCACGATCGTTTGCGTCACCGTTGTATTGCGGCCCGCTTGAAATATCCCTGTGTCACACGCTATGTGCGCTCTCTCTCTCTCTCTCTTTCTCTCTTCTGCGTTTGCATTGCCACCCTACTCTCTACTATGCTTCCTGGCTGCCTTGCATCGCGTTACTATCAATTTTGTTGATAGTTAGGGCTTTCAATGGAACGAACTTTGATTTTTCCTTCCTGGTATTTATATTATTAGGTGCTTTTATATTCGTATAAATGTTTTAAAAACTTTTACACTTGAGATTTGATATATTTATTGCTTCAAATAAATTTGGTTTAGGTTAATGTTCGATATGTAGGCGTTTCGAAAGGTCATGACTTAATTCTAGAAACATTTACAAATATCTAGCGTTTGTTACAAAATTCGTTTCTGATAGATTCGTTTACTGCAGTAGATGAGATAATTTAAATTAACTTTGGAGGCTATAAATTGTAGGCATAAAACACCATCCTCCTGCAAAATTATAGTTGTTTAATATATACGTATGTACGTTAAATAACCTGCGTCTTTGCTTACTGATTCAAACAGATTTCGTATAAATATACAATCTGAGGCAGGAAGTCAGCACATCGATGAATGATTGACAAAAAAGGTTATCGACCGAGTATGGATCAGTCATTCAACAATCACGAAAAAAAGTTCCAACGTTGAATATTAAAAGATTGAAACGCTTGAAAGCGTTTTTTATTTGTAAATCTTTCAACCGCAGTGAATTTTCAATATTTGACAACTCCATTCCACTGATTGTTTCCTATTAAATTTTCATGCCCACCGATTAGTTAATAGTGGAAAAAACATAACAAAATTACGCTTATCTTCTTAATCCTACTGCTGTCAAATTTTTATATACATAAACAAAAAGACTTTGAAAATAGGGACAGACAGTAGACTTAACTTTTAGTTTACGTGTTTTTGAACGTTACGTTTTGAACGTAGAGCGTAACTAAATATATTTATATAATATGCATTATAGATGCATAGAAATCTGTGTTTCTTTTATTAACAACTGATAAATGATACGGATTAACCGTCATTCATTTATCTGGCCAGAGGTTCGGTTCCATAAGAACGTTGTTTAGTGTGCGTTGAAGTAGAATGTGCCACCTGTTCAGACACAGCGGTAGAAGATTCTCGACGAGAAGATATTGCGACACAAAGTTGCGTTAGCTCAGCGAAGGGATTCGATTTACTAAAGTCGCTGACCTTGTGTTTCGGCGTGTTTTCACGTAGATCAGCATCTCGCTCGCGAGTATTTTGAGTATCGAACGCAAACCGGCAGCCGGATTCGAAGAATTATTGCACATTCGATCGCGTTTCCTGCAACCTTGCCTCTTGTTTTTCTACCTGGTCTTATCTTTGCTCACCGTCGTATGGGAAGCGAGCGTTTGCAACCGGATCCTCATGAGACGATCCAGAATGTCATTCTGCATTCCGCTCGATTCCTCGCGAGCAAACGGAGCCGCCTGTTTTGCAACTCGGTTACGGCGAAGTCAAACGACGAAATCGCGAGATAAGCGTTTCGATAGATCCGTTTCCTTTTCGCGTATCTTAACATTATGATGATATAGTAGCCTCGCACGAGTGTCAAATGTTAGCGTATAATTACTAGACCACAGATATTTATGCAAATTTATATTTTTCTGAACGTAATTAAAAGAATGGAAGTTACGAGATTTATTTCACCAACTCCGGTATATTATATGTATATTGTCTTTGGACCTGACAAGCTATCTGCCTTTCGTTTATGTCATGTTAAAATTCTCCTATCTAATCGCAAGCTGATATTAAACTCAGGAAAGTAAGAAAAATGTACTTGTCATGACCATTTTCTGTGATCTTCGTATACGTAAAAAAGAACTGTATTTAGTAAGAAAATTTACAATTTTTCTGCCGGTAAATAGTTCTCATTTCAACAGAAACGTAACCGGCTAAAACAGAGACCTGTGAAATATTTTACTGATATCGTTGTTCGCTTTCTGCTAACGTTCATGCAGCATGGAAAAATGATCGAACTGGGTACGAACCGATGAGAAAAATTAAGTAACGACTGATTACTTCTGTCAAGAAGTTGATTGTTCTTTGTACCGTTGCGAAACGGTTTTATGGGATCGGTCATGCAACGAAAACAGTTTGTAGTTTTGTTTTGGAGTAACAGAGAGAAAGGATCTGAATAGAGTAATAAAGTCTATCTGTGTTCAATCTCTGGCAAATAATTGCTCTTTTAGACAGGTTGCATTATTAATGGCTTTAGTTTTGAATTGTTATGTAATTCTTTGTCACGTCGCAGTACGATAAATAGAAGTTAAATTTGTCGTAATTGGGTATGTTATTATGTGTTACCAGTCGTACAATGGTCTCCGATTAATTTTTTCTCCCTTTGAAACTTGATTATGTCTTTACGTGCAACGAAACGCCAAAAAAAGGCAATTGCAATTTCATGGGCCTTAATGAGGTATACGCTTAATTAAGGATACATCTATCACTTGTGAATCACGATGGTGAAATAACAAAAAGCTTGATCTTGCGACGTTCAACTTGTGTTCCTCTATTATTTTCTGCTTCAAACGGAATATAAATTACCAATTATCCTAATTACACGCTTGAGGCACGCGTTTCACGGTTTATCAGAATTCCTAGCTAAACTATCACTGTTATTACTAACTGTTTACCTAACTTGACGATATTGGAGGAAACTAAGAAAAACAAGAAATTAATTGTTTTTATTAGAAAGTTGATTGCAATTAACGTATATGAAACGTATCGCCTGTATTATTCTGCAATTAACGCGTTTCTCGATAACATCACTCAATTGCAAGGCGCGAATGCTTATTCCAGCAAAAGGTTACTAAAGTCCCTTTTAATTTACCGAAATGTTATAGCTTCATTTTATTACACTAAAAGATATTTATTTAAATTAAAATATAATATTTAATTCCTATCACTATCGAACAATTATTTTTGAACGAGCTTTACACCATTTGACATTTTAATTTTTAACTCGTTCTAACAGAACTAAATTTAATTATGAAAGAAATTAATCATTCAATCTGCTAGCAATACATATATTTCCATGAATAGACACAACTTGTAAATTATCCTAACATTCTCATTGATATTTAAGACCTGTCACATAAATTCCACGTAAACGATACACAAACGTCGAAAGGGTGAAAGGTATGACTTACCTCCATTGTGCTTCAGGTCGTCGGGTTGACCTCGATGAAGGTCCGGTTTGGTCAACATCGAGAGAGGATGAGCAGCTGTCCCTCCAGCAGTTGCTGCCGCACCCGGTGGAATACCTAATCCGAGAAGAGCAGCGGAGGCTGACGTAGGAACAGGAAGTCCAGCTCCAGGACCAAGTCCAGGAAGTCCAGGTATACCTGGATGTGGACCCATCGCAGCACCTGGTGGTAGCTGCTGGGCATGCACCTGCTGAAGAATCCTTGGCAAGTCTGGCCTTTGTTGCTGTAATGGAGGAGGAAACATGACTTTTATCACCTTGAAGATTAATCATCGATCGTGATATTTCTAGTTAATGGACTTGGATAAACAGTTATTGTTTCCCGCTAAGTTTAAAATCGATTTTGATCAAAGTCATAAATTAACAAGTTAATTGTAAAAGTATTTGTAAAAGTAAAAAATAGAAGTATTTGTAAATCTTATCAGGTTCTATATTTTATTTTTATATAAAAGTAATATTAGATGGTACGAAATTTAAGATACGTAAATGTTACAATAAATACGATAGTGTGCCACTATTTGTAGCCATTGTAGGAACGATCATTGGATGAAATTCTAGAGTTGTTATCATTTTTGTAGACATCTGCTATCATTATATCATAATCGTATAATGGATGATACAGAAAAGCTAAGCTTGTTATAGCATTTATTTTTTGATATCGCTAAAGTGATCTGAATCTTGCTTATTAAACTGTTAACGAGTTCAGTTCTAGGAAAGTAACAATTTTCAGCATAATTTGATAGAAAGTAGAAAAGATTAGATAAAATATTATGATACTATGAGTAGATAGAAGTATCGATAGAAGTAAACAATTCCTAATGTTTCACTATCAAAACGTTACAAAAAATATCTGAAGCAGTATAAAGGTATAAACATCGTATCGACCCTTCTTGTAATTGCGCAATTTTCAATTCGTTGTAAAAGGTATCTAGAAATTTAGTATAGAAAGCAAGTTGTAATATCAATTTGTAAAGAATTTACGATGAGTAGTAAAGGCAAGATTTTATGTTCAGCACACCGATTACCGGTAATTGACAAGCGCGCCGAGATTTCCAGATAACATCCAATCACCGATCCAGAAATCTAATCTGTGCAACCGATAAACACGTCGTTTAGATAAGTGGCGAGATTAGATTGTACAGCCGATGACATCACTGAACAATGATGAAACACGCCTCCATTAATTATTTTTACCTCCATTAATCACCAAGCCAACACACTGCTCGTAGTTCGCTCGATATCGAACAAATAAATAAAGAGAGACAAAAAAAAAAAACACCATCCGTAAAATCCGAAGGGTTAGAGATCGTACAATTTTTTCCACCATATTTCCGTCCACCGTGCGAACGAATCGATGTAAACGTTTTCACCCTTCAACCGTGTATGCGTATGCCAAGGGAAAACGAATAAAGAAGGAGAAGAAGCAAGAAAAAAACGCGTAGTCATCGATCGTAATTTAATTCTCTTCGCTTATTCCGTGCAGGAGCTCCCCTGTTCGGCATTCGTTACGCGGGACACAACTTTCCACCGGGCAGAGCATACAAATCACGGGGGCAAACTTCCACGGGGTCGCGTTTAAATAACCCTCGGCTCCTCTGCCTCCCGTCGCGGTAGTCGTGGTAAATCCGAAAGTACGAAACAAGTGGCGGGACTTATGTAGCCTTCCTAACGAGCAGGACGAGGAACGAAAATCTAGAAAAGGAAAGAGAGAGAGAAAGAGAGAGAGAGGTAAAAGGAACGAGAAAAGTTTCGACGAAACCATAAACGTACTCCCTCGCGCCTGCTAGTTTCCTCGTTAGTTGGCTATGTCGGTCGAGTTTCAGCTGCCAGACAAATTGTAGAGTCGCGCCACGGCAGCGGAGCGTTTTAACGCTTGGCAGATCGCGTTGCTGGAATAAAGACGACTACCAAGAGCGATGGAAAGAGAGAGAGAGGAAGACGTCAAAGAAGCGGAAGAAGGTGGAAACGAAGAAGAGACGCAAAGGATAGAAAAGGAGAGGAAGGAAGGAGTTTCTCGGCGGTGGAGAGGACGATAAGGGGTTGCAGCGGAAAGTGCACCACCCTCTGCAAACTATGGTACACTCGTTAAGGACGGGCCGAATATTCCTGGAGAGCAGTTTGCCGAGATAATTAAATGGTTTAACGATATAATAACCTCGCGTCGAGCGACTGTCTGAGCCACCCACAAAACACACAAACAGAGAGAATGAAATGGGAATGAAACGCTGGTAGAGAGAGAGGGAAAAAGGTTGGGCCGAGGGAGAAGAAGACGTCGGAGCAAACGATTTCCCGAGGATTCAAGGGAGGGTTTTCTGTAGAACCCCTAAGAAACGTCCCGAGCTTCCCATCACCGGTAACGATAATAATCCTGACCTCAGGCTGTCGTGCCAGTATTCGCGGCATCGCAGGCGTTCTGGCCCATTCACGTTGAGAAGATCATTTCCGTATTTGTGGCGGGATTCCGCTAATGATTACGACGAACTTTACTCCGACCAGCTGAATGTATCTCGCCCCATCCCCCTTTGTGGCCGATGGCTCGTTTGTAACTTCCTAGCGGGTCGAGTGAATGTACGGAGTGTGAGGGATGTTTGGAATTTTGAATATGTATTTTAGGTATCGGCAGAGGAGACGCAGTTTGGTTTTGCGGGTGCTGGATATTTTAGATATTACGAGGATCACGTGTTTAATTAGTTAGAGTCGTTATTCGGTAAAGGATAATGCTTGTAAACGTTGATAGAATATCGATTTTTACCAGCTTTTTATGCGAAGTCTATGGATGAAAAACACGATAAATCAAATTTCCGAGAGAGTCTCGTTACATTATTAATCAATTTAAAGTTATCTTCTCGTTTAATCTTGCAATTAAATATATGTTTCCGATATCGAACTCGAACACTGTTTAAGAAAAAAACATTATAGATTCGTCATCTATTTTCAGGAAATCCATATCTTTGAATTCACCCTTACTTTGTTCAACTAGTTCGTATTAAAATACTTCTTCTTAGCCAGCAAATGATATAATGGTCAGAAAATAATAATAAAAACAAAAAATAGATTTATCGTATTTTTCGACATTATTTACTTTCTACAATTACCGGTAGAAAGATCTTTATAATGGAAAAAATCATTTTTCACGCTACTCGCAAATACGAGACTCCTTGCAAAAAGAGCAAATATATTCTATAAATAATACAGTATCCCGTCTTCGAAACTTTAATCAACTTTTACCCTTTTACGGCATAAGAGAAAAAAACACATTCTAGTAAAAGAAAAAGAAACAGGAGAGAGAAGAAATTCTACTCGCGAGGAGTTAAACGAAAAATTATTGACCATTTACCACTACTTTCACCCCGCAGGCAATTTACCTCTGGGGAAGAGTTAAGCCGGCAAAGCGGGAGTTATTTCAATCTGAAATTTTTACGCTCCGAACGCGGAGGGTCTTCTTTTGTGAGTGGCGGCAAAGAGGAAGTCATTACGAACCCCTTCATCTTCGCGCGAGCCTTCTTACGCCACCTGTATCCACCGGCGGCGTCGCAGGCTTGTTCTCAGCAGTTTTCACCGGTGTCGCCGCGATGCTTGCTGACTCAACCAGCCGTGAAGATAGTGCCGCTAAAAGATCCGACGAGATCGTCTTAACCTTCTTCTATATCACACATCGTTGACGCCTGAAAAGCATCTTCGGCCGTTCCTGTGCTACGATATTATGAACGTCAGCAACATTGTCCGTGCCTCGTAACTTTATAAACAGACGATTTTCTTACGGTGCTAATCGATTTTAAAGCGGCCTTTGCGCAGTTACGCAGGTACCGGTGGTGTTTTATTTTACAACAACGATCGGAGATAGTGTGTATCGTAATTGATAATTGGAAATAGTCTCGTGATCGGTAATTGGCGTTGAGACGCGTGATAAGTCGATAACGATGGTTTTCAGCTGCAAATACGTTGTTGAGATAGTGGACGAGAGCGTGGATAGATCAACAGCTGGTTACATTTTGCTTCTGATAAGAGGCACAGAGAATTGTAAGAAGGCAGATAGGGATCTTACTTGGTGGAACTATGACAATTGTAAAAGTACGTATTGATAAATGATGATTACATTTTGTTATCGACGTATATAGCGTAATTTGTTCTAAGACGAATATTACATCAGAAAATGAAAACAAAGAATCATCCGTATCGACTAGGTTATCGATTAGTTTATTTTACTTTTTAATTATTATTTCTAAAGAGAACAAATTTAAAAAGTTTTTACAAAAGAGATATTTTTACGCTTGAAACACCACAATCTTTGCAACAGATTAATCCTTGAAAAAACCAATCTTTCTTATACTCCAGAGAATACGGTTCACAAGAGGAAATTTTACGACTCTTTTCACGATTGTCGGCACTAGACGGTGCGCGCACGCGAGCGAATTCCGCGAGGCGTTGCTGCGTTTTTCTTTTGATGCCGTAACAACCTACAGGATTGGAGACAGCGTCGTGGGACGAGAAACAAGTCGATGCAAAAAAAAACGACGCAAGAAAAAACAAGGACAACCACTTTGAGAAGAATCGGTAGCAACAAGAACGACCGAGAAAGACACGAAGCAAAGAAAAGAAAGATAGGGAGGCAAGAAGGGGGAAGCGATTTAAAGCGCGCGGAATCCAGGGATTCTGCTAAGGATTTGCCGCACGTAGCCCGACAACGCCGCGGATCCGTGCAAGTTTCTATGGTCGGAGAGTTGAGAGAGTCAAGGCAGCGAGAGGAGAGGATCGACGAGAGAAAATCGAGGGGTTGGCCGAGGGATGGAGGGAGGTTTCGAAGGCAGTTGGGTAGCAGGAATGCTGATTAGTCGGTGCTCGTGCGCCGTAACACTATAACCTATCCGGCCTGGAAACCGGGCAGGAAGACTCTGGATAAGATTCGAGGGGCGAAGGGAAGGAAAGTGGAGTGTATAGAGAAGAGAGAGAGAGAGAGAGAGAGAGAGAGAAAGGGAGAGAACGAAAGAGGAGCAGGGGTTGCAGGGTTCGAGGAATGGGGTTGCAGATCAGAGTGGCGGGGTGGATGAGCGCGCGCGATCCAAGGCGAGTAGAACCGAGAGACTCAGGATGAGAGAGAGTAGGGGAGAGAACGCCGGCAGAGAAGCCGGCGGCTTAATAGGGAGGAAATTGAGTGCTCGAGCAATATTGAGGAGGATTCGGGATTCGGGATTCGCCAGGATCGTATCCATCCGTCCGCTTTCGGATTCCTCGGGCGTGCATCGGCTTCCTCCTACCACCGACCAGGGATTCTCATTCGCCGCGAATGCGTTTCACGCCGGACTGAACGCGAATCAGACCCGACCCGTGTATTCACCGACCATTCTACACGCCGATACGCCCGCGAACGAGTTCGCGTAAATTTTCCTCCAAGGGGATTTGCGGCCAAACCAGCTCTTCCACCCTCACCCCATCGTGGCGGATTGAACTTTTCCTCGAGGTCCGTCCACCTCGATGATCGCGCGCACCGTTGGGGCTTCTTCCCTGTTTGGCTTTGGAAGAAATTAATTGCGTTCTCTGGCCGATTGCTGTAACCTTTTGCGGTGTTCACAACAACGATAAGACACGATGGAGATAAATGTATTATCTGGTAGATTTTTCTTACTAACTCGTTGTTTAATATGAGCAAACTACGGATGTTTATGCAAATTCAGATTTTTATCGATCGATCGAAGAAACGAAAGTTGAATAGAAATTTGTTGCATCCTCTAAATATTCAAACAGCTAAATAATTCGTGCATTTATATACATTATGTGCAATCTGTACATTTTTGCACATTTAAATCTTCCATCGAGAGTAGAAGTACATTAATTCTTAGAGTCAAAATAATTTGTTGTTTCAAACGAATGCAAAGCAGAAACATTCGGCGCAGCAATTCATTTTATTGTTATCTGGATTTGATTTGAAAAGAACGAATCCCTTAGACTTTGTATAATTAATGCAGCTTATCGGAATAAATAAATGCTGTAAGTTCCGCATATTCGTAAAAAAGTCTGGCTTTATATTCTCAATGTCTCACGTATCGTAGGTTCCATTGAAAAATTTAAACGCTAAAAATTAGTCGGCTAAATATACGACCTGTATTATAGAGATATTTCAGTCGCATATTATGGAGAACGTAATTGCTTTTATATTGATCTGCTAATGCTCGTGGTCGTAAATATTGAAAATTGAATATTAAAATTAGAAACGCTTTGTACGCCAACGCGCGAAATACGATATACAAACAAATAGATAGAGTGTCAAATGTTTCATAAAATAAGTACTCTGATGACCGAAATATGAATCAAACGTTATTCGATATTCATGAAGGTTTGCTAAAACTGAAAGCCCATAAAGTGTCGAACAACTCGTATCTCATATAACAACGTAAAATCTTGCTGGCTATAAACTAGAGTTTGACACCGACAACGAATAACAACGATACGACAATCGTTGACTAATAAAACGCGTAATTGCGACGAATAACTTTATTCGTTTCGTTCGCAACAAATTTCCCCGATTCGTAACGAATTTCACGGTGCGACCGTTTTGCACCCGGTGTCCCTTCCTATCGCTTCGCAATCGTTTTCAATTTAGAAATTTATCTATCCGTCGTTTCGATAACTCCGCGCAATGAAAATAACAACCGATCCTGCTATAAAAAAAAAAAAAACAAAATGACAGAAAGGAAAAAGGAGACAAAAAATGAGGAGCAAAAAAAAATTTTCCCCCGTGTTCACAAATCATTTTTTCGGCGGCCAGATCGATTCGAGACGAGCGGTTTTGTTTTGAACAGAAATCGATTTTCCATTAGAGGAACAATGAAATCCCTTCAATTTCGATCGCTCGTGAGAAACTTCGATTGTTGGCCAGCGTGTTTGTTTTTCGTGTCATCGGCCACGCTTAATAATTAATTTGCGGATTCGACGTTGCTATTGGAAGCGTCGTTGGATAGATTTGGCGGTAAATACAAATATCACGTCACACGATGTATAAATGTATACGCACGATACTGTTTAATCGTAGCGAATTGGGAAACAGGGAAATGATGAGCATACCGTACAGCTACACTTGTATTTTCATATGTTGCGGTGTATTTCTCTTTCATCCACAATTATAATGTACGATAATAAGCTAAATATAACCGATCCTAATTTATGGTTTGTATTAATCGCTTGCCATTATCGCTTCATTTTGTTACATATTCATAAACGTCTAATTCGGTTAGAATTTGTATCAGAACCAGTATCACATAAAAGCGATCTGTGCGATTATTTAAATACCGTTGAATAAATTAAAAATTTAAACGTTGTATAAAATACCCGAATAGCGATAATTTCTTTCTAATATTGCACGATAATTTAATACGTAATAGAATAACAATAGCTAATTTAATAAATAACATCAACACGTTATAAATACTTCTTTTTTACGATTTTTAAATTCATATAAATCTATAAAATTTACCTGCAAACTTCCATATGACTTGTTACCGAACCATGTGAATTTATAATGATATTTATTAATATCGATAACTCGTAGCTTGTGATTTAAGATTTCACTAGCACATAGTATGATTTCAATGTGTGATAAGCACGTTCAATGAAATTAAGTATTTAATCGTTTTATAAAAAATATACTAACGTATAGATTCTATGAAAACTTATAAAACAACTGTATAGATATGTAAATCCTACTAATTTAAAAAAAAAATAATTTTCTTCTCACGACAGCAAAACAAGTTATCAATTTGGATATCAATCCTCAGCAATAACACTTGGCTCGCTACATTCACCCATTCGAAATTCCATGTTGCCCGAAATTTTCATGTGACCGAGTAAACTTACGAACGTATACATCGTGTACGCGTGTAACCGTGTGTCGTGATACACACGGCCGTGTATCACGAGCGGGTAATTTATCTTCCATTGGCGTGCACTCACCCCGATAATGGCGTTGAGTTCGGTCATGGTCACTTGTTTGGCTCTGTCAACAGCAGTAGCGACTTGTTGTTGGTGTTCCTGGGAGAGAAACGGCAGGATCTGAGCAATTATGGCGTTTAACCTCTTCGCTATCTCTGTCTGAAAATAGAAAGGAGAAACGATCCTTATTAAAGGGTAAATCGTTTTACGGTTGATCGACGAACCATGTTCGCCGTAATTGAGCTCGGATAACGATTGTCCTTTTCCCTCGCTCTCTATGATTCACCCACGCTCACCTCTCTTTGCCTTTCTCCTCACGCGGTTATTCCAACGGTATCAATCATCGAGCGTGACACCAGTCGTATCGAACGCGTGTACATTACTTAATTCGAGTTTTATTGAGTCCACTCGCTTTCTCGATTGATCGTTTAGCTCGACCGAATCGTCGACCTGTGATTTATATCGTGGTTCTCGCGTCAATCTCGCGATATGCGTATGGGTAATTGACTGCTATTATCTCGAATTCGCGTGATAGCATGTATTCGACGAGAATTTATAGACCGGGGCATTAAATAGAATGTTAAAAACCTTTATGTAACTTTTATTTGTTAATAGATTTAATGCTAAGTTAGATTCAACGTATGCAGATTTCTGTAAAATTGTTTCTTTATTTTTCAATTTTAAAATTCCCTACACTTTCCTACATTCTCTCTGATCTACTACTTTCACTTAATTGCCAAGCTGACGTATTGTTCCATTCCCTCCATAATTTTCAAGATATTCTGACAATATTACGATATTAAAATGTTGCTTGTAGTTGGAAAGAAAAAGTTTGTAATTTGGACGTAGGATTAAAGAGGACATGTTTGAAAATTACGTAAAAATTACATTGTACAAACTGTTCTTATTATCAATTAATACGTAATTCACCTTCCAAGATATACTGACACTGATATAATTAAATGCATCGGGCGTATAGGAACGAATTAACAATGATGAACCAAGTGGTTCCTCAGTTGTCCGGAACACTTGGCGGTTTTCCGGTGGACTGCTGCGACACGTGACTTCTCTAGCTCACCGGGCGACCTTAATTTCCGGCCAAAGTGATGGCAGATACAGGTAATGCCCGTTGGCATCGGTCGAGACGAAAACTGAGCCGAGAAGGGGAAGAAAGAGAAAGAGAGAGGCCACGCTACCGCCGATTCAGCGTGGATTTAATTTAATCCCCGTCAGTCTGTTCTGACCGGAGGGTGTCGTAAACACCCTTGGCCGGTTATGGCACACCTGCATTTGTACTGTACTCGTTTTCCTCGTAAGGGTGCGTGAAGCCAACCTTTACCTTATTTCATACGATCAAAGCAGCAACCAGCGGTTGCAGATTCTCTTTGCCATAATATATTGTTCTTTTGTGAACGTTCTGCATATTCTGGTTGTGAATATTGGAAGAATGTGGTTACTCGGATGTGGAAAGGAGCCTTGGTGTGTTTTCTGGTTTATGAATATTGGAATATTCGATTACCGTGTTTAAAGCTTTGTTATATACGAGACTTTTAGAAGACAAACTGATGCAACGTTTTATCAATATTTTAATTTCATTAGGTAAGCACACGATTAACATTAAATTCTCGAGAATCAAATAAATTACTTCGATAATTTTACTCGTCGGAAGGAAATGACACGAACAATACTTACGTTTTGTAAAAAGAACTATTAAAACAAGTAATATTTTAATATCTTTCGGAGTATTGATATTACGAACAGAGATTTTTAAAATTACGAAGAGAGTGGAACAATCGTTTGTCTGTAAATGATAGAAAATATTGAAATATAATTTATTATTTTTTTCTCTCTCTTCATATGGTATTGACAAAAATTACTGAAAAATTTCAAGCACGTTTTATATAAATGCATAAATAATTCTGGGAAATCTTTCAATCTAAAAATCTATTTTCAGATATTGCATCTGCTTGTTATAAATTCTTGCAGCCAGAAAAATCCGATTATCTATCCGGTAACGATAATTACTGATATATAAACGTATCTGTTCCAGCATAATTATTTACGGAATTATTTCCCATCGTTATTTTCCACCTTATTTACTACTGTGACGTTACAACCTGTTATTTATCACTGTTCATTTCACTTCATCTAATATTGTATCTGCATGTCTCGTTTCTGTTGTCCCTCTAGCGTCGAATATTCTGAATTTTGCACGCTAGGGTCGCGTTTCAGCGTACTCGAATTTTAATCGGTTTCAACTTTAATGAAGCCGCCGCGTAATTGGGAATAATAATTCGATTAATGTATAATTGAACGCACCGCCCACTTCCCAGCGGTGCTGCTAGCGAAATCACCGGGGTTCATTTGTGTTAACGATGCGACAAATCATCGATTTTACCGACCGAGTTGCGCGAAGATGCTCCGTTAATTGTAGAGCGCGGAAGTTAAACGAGCTTTACGATTCATAGGATTTAACAGAGACTTCTTCGAATCGCAGAATCGAACGGACCGATGAATCTCCGCCTAACATACGATCTTTCTTTGAAGTTCGAAATGTCAAGATCATATGATACAAACGATAAAACTTGCTTACAAACGAAACGTATAATTAGCTGATACAGATTCGTGATCGAATTGATAGAAGGCAGACACGAAATAATTGCAAGAATGTAATTCCTTTGAGTCAAAGACGCAAGTTAATGATATCGTACGCGTACAACGTAAGGAAATTTTATGAATCAAGACATCGTTATAATGCAACAGAGCAAAGTTATAATCGGCAACACAAAGGAACTTCGTATCGCGTGTTCCTTCTATATTGATTCGGTTTCATATCCGATGCTATAAAAAATTCGATATCATCTACTATGTTCTATAAAGAATGTAAGAAAGCAGAACTTCCGCTAGAGTATCACGAGAGAAAAGCCAGAGCATCGAAAATTTCCAGCGAAATGGAAGCGACATTGCACTCTTACGTATATCTTATTCGTATCTCTCATACTTTTTACAATTTTAAAAAGCCTGGAAAGATAAAAAAATACCTAAGCGCGAACATAACTCATTCAGTTTCATTACGTATCGCTAGAATCCTCTAAAAAAAAATTCTTAATCATTGCGTATCAGAATTCTGATCGCGAGTGCAAACAAATGCAAATCAGATTGTACACAGTACGAGAAAAAACTGAAACAAAATAAATTAAAAACCTTGAAGACTCCCCATGCGCTCTCAGAAATTCATGCCACTTGGCTCTTCACCACCCCAATTACCAGCGAGGGGTTGCAAAAGAGGCGTCTCGACGGTGGCGACCCATTAAGCGGCGCCTGTGCGCCGTGCTTTTCGCGCGTTCGCAAAGATAGAGCGTACGTGTAAACGAGAGGAAACATCGCGGAAACGGAACAAGTTTATTCGTTGCGCAACAGGAAGCAAAACAACCGGGTGTCCGCCTACGAAAACGGTGCACGACGCTCCTCCGTACGACTGGTAAACGCGAACTGCAGATATGATCTATCTGGTAAATGCAACCAGCCCTTCCAGGACCTCTTTCTCTCCCTTTAGTTCTTGTTTCACCCCGTCGTCAGAACGTCTCGCAGCAACGGTAACGCAAGCATCGCGGCCTGACAGCAGCTGTTTTCACTGCCGCTCAAACAAGCCCTGGATGCTAATTGAAATATCGCGGCCACTAAAATTCTTGGCAAGTTTCCATCTCTCGAGCCTGCGAGCTGACGAGCGAGCGACCGGAAAGAAGGAGGACAAGGTAGAGGGAGAGAATGAGGCAAGGCGGGAGTTGTTTTAATTACCCGTCGTCCTCCCTGCGTGCTAGTCATTAGACCACTAATTATAACGTACGGAAGAATGAGTCGCGCCATCCACGAATGAACTGTACCGAGCGGTGAAACACGAACCGAGGAACACGATATTGCGATTTTCGTTGCTTTCAGATAGATATAGACGTTCGAAAGATACGCGTTCGCGTATAATTCGCGAACGTTATAAGCTAAAGTGATAAATTAACTCTTTCGGGCACCATCTCTCACTAGTTTCGCTATAGTTATATGAACAACTACGTCAGCAAAGGTATAAATACCAGAAATAAATGGCATAAGGAAAACACATATACGTTTCTGTTAATTTCCTGATGTTTTATGTTATTTTCAGTTCAAAATAAAAACTATCGATTAGGATACAAGGATTTCTTTTATTTCTTCAAGTTTCTACAACTACCACGCCAGTCACATGGGCTGGTTTTACAATTTTATTTGAAAATTCCTACTTCATGTTATATTTTTTTCCGCAATAATATAGTGTCTTTCGCAATGATAACTAAAAGAATAATATAATAAATTTCATTTTTTTTATGTATTCAAACTCGAAATAATTTTGAGTCAAGGCTACTTATACTAACACCAGTCAAAATGACTGATTCTACGATTTTATAAATGTGCCAACTCTCCTTTAGGGATCATGGTCCCAGATCGATTAATAATACCAAAAATGTACTACATTCTGTAAGAAAGTAATAAATCAATAAATATAAAAATATTCTATTATTACGTATTTTTTAAAGACCAGTCATTTTGACTGACTTGGGTAGAAATAGCTTCGTGTTAACTATCGGTAGTTCTAGTGTTCATTATACAAATGTAAATCTCGTAACCTGCGGTGTCGATCAGTTTCATAAAGCAATTGGAAACTGGGATCTTCCTAGAACCTTATGTAAGAGAAATCTTTCTGAGAACGAATAAATACTCGAACGATTTGCACTTCTATCGTAATCTCTTGCGTTGTTATCATTCGTTTCATTGTTTCTTTGGAAACGTTATTCAGAGACCAATTACTTTCTATAACCACACAACTCAGCAAAAAAAAAAAAAAAAGGAAGAAGAAAGAGAGAAAGAAAAAAGAGAAGAATAAAAAAAGACTGAGGAAAATTTGGTTAAATACTGGGAAAGTAGCAATCTTTCGTTTATCCCGTTATCCAATGGCTATTTCTATTTAAAATCGGTTGGCTGGCGAGAACAAAGGGAACGCTCGTTACCGTTCCACAAAAGCTTCTTCAAATTGCATTCTCGAAGTTCGTCGCGTGCAAAATTCGCCTTTTAAATGGGCGCGGTAGCCGCGGGAGCCAAGGGGACAACAAGCTTCGCGTTAATTTCCAGCGCGTTGATACAATTTCACGGCGCATAATCAAGCCACCGGAGTTAAAAGAAGAATCCCGGGGTAAAAAGAAATAGAAAAATTGCGTGCAAAGGGTGAACCATCGAGGGAGATGGGGGTGAGAGAGAGAGAGAGAGAGAGAGAGAAAGAGAGAGTGCAACACGACTAAGGGAGGACAGTACAAGACGTAATTGCGTTGCCAAGAAGTTTTCTCCGGCTGAAGAGGTAACCAAGGAAATAATGAATGGCTCGGATGCTTTAGCAGGTGCGCGAAGAAAAGGGTGAAAGGAATAAAAGGGGAAATAGAGAAGGGGGCAAAAGGAAGGACGAGGGAGAGTTTTGGTGCTGCTAGCACAGCTCTCATTGTCCCGGATTTCACACGGGAGAGATGAAAACCTTGGTTGGAATGAATTTTTCCCTACCGAGCCAAATTGGACCAAGAAGATTGCCAGCCTGACCGGCTACGTGTCCCTTTTCCGTTGCAAAAGGCGCTTCTCTCAATTCAGAAATTGCCAACGGATCTCCATCTTCAAAAATTTACTTCAACAGGGGCTGGTCTTTTTTTTCTTTATCATGCGAATGATTTTAGGGATATTAGATACTCTTATCGTATTTCGTTAGAAGTGCTTTTATACGGATGGTTGGACCATTGCAAAATTACAACAAAATAATTGTTTTACCATTTTGTAAAAATGATAGGTTCGTTAAAGAATCTTTAACTCAGCTCGCTACTGATTATCTTGAAAATTTATTCCATGTCGCTTTTATGTTTATACAAAATCTTTGCACTTGTTCCTTTCTTTCAATGATTGTCTTCAAGTCTACTGTGGTTACAGTATCATTGATGATAAATACTATGTATTCATATCAGGGATCTCCCAATTGTTATAAATAATATACATATGTATACAGAATAGAATGTACATATCTAAGAATTAGAATGTTGATTATGACTATTCAAGTAACACACGTTAACCCGAAAACATCATTAGAGAAACTAACAATTTCTCAAAATGAATTTTCTCCCAGACCAAAATTACGTAATTTAAAAAAACTTATTCTGAACTTATTACTCACTGACAAATTTCCCTCTCTTTTACTCAAGTCATTCTACATACACACACACACACATACCCCGAATATCGAAACCACATTATGCACCTACAGATTATAATTTCTACACATTATAAAACAACTTTGCCTACGTCCCTATACTCCATCCATTTCATCAATGATCCCTGAACGAACAGTACATCAAACACCACGGGATACAGATATGCAGCAGCGCGTGTAAGAATCTTGGTTTTAGCCTGTGATCGACTGTTATTCTCTTCTCTTTGGTTCTGGGTGCGCATAGCACGGGGTCGGGACATGCCGAGACAAGGAGGCGGCGGCGGCGTGGCTCGTAATATCACGAAAACCGCAAGAAGCTTTAGCAAAGTGCCTGCACTTCGCCTGATGTGCCGCCTACACTCGACTCGCGTTTCCACGTCGACCTGTATTCATATGATCGTGTGCGTGCTCGAGTGTGTCGGAACCACGCGAAATAGGCATTCTCGTATAACATTGTACCGGCAGCCGTCTAAAAGCTGGCAGCAACATTCGCAGCATGAAAATGCAAAGCGACAAAGTGCCGCCGATAAAATTCTTCGCCGGTAAAACGATGACGTGAACCGAATGCTCTTCCGCCACCTACTTCTATTCCCGCTTTCTATCGACAGCCAGCCTCGAAGCTCGATATACAGCCGATAATCTAATACATACCACGCTCCGACCGGGAACATCCAGGAATCTCAATGATCCCGCTTCCAGAGGTAAGACGATCCCACGACGTCCAACTTTACGCTGATTCCTTTTCGCTTGAGGGCGGATCAAGTTCGGGCAGATATATCGAAGAATGTTTGGGGAAAATCTGGAATGTCTTTATTGGTTTGCATTTTCTTTCATAATTATGTTTCACGAGGGGGTTTAAGCTTCGCTCTGTGTTTCTTCCTTCCATTTCTTCGATCAGTTGCGGATACTTTTTAAAAGAGAAACAAATTTTTGAGTTTCAATCTTTTTCATATTTTTTATCTTACTATCGTGTAAACTATCGTCGATTTTCGTATTCCAATAATCAAATGATTCGGATTCAAATGACCAGGGTTACAAGATTTGAATGATTTTATCGAAGAATCTATTTCGGATTGGAAAATGTTTAAAATGTTGTGAATTAATTAAATAAAGTTTTTTTTAATGAACTACATTTTAGATTTTAGATTTTACATACTGAAATACATGTGGCTACATTTTTCATGAACATTCGCAATCTATCAATTATCGGCTTCTACTGTAGGTATCTACCTGATACTTTTCCTTCATTTAATCACCTTGTTTGTTAGTTACAATACACCAGCAGCACATCTCATTTACCCCTTATCTTTTAAGAGAAAGATTCAAATCTATAAAAGAAATTCAAACGACTTGTAATTCCTCAAGATACATCGGCAAAAGGTTAATATCATAAATAAGACGATACATAAGATGTGATATCACCGTTGATACATCAAGTATAAAGCTGGAAAGACGATAAGTATCGAATAACCACTGGCAGATCATAGAATAAAATCCGAAACTCTTGCACGGCTTTATTGTTTTATACCCACGGCTTTCCTTGCCCTCGTATTTCCTTAGCTTTTTATCGCCGAAAAGTGCTCTGTTATTGCCTTCAATAAACAGTTTATTCGTAACTAGCGTGTTCTTTACGACCTCCCACGCGTTGAAATTGCGCGTCATTACGACCCACGTGAAAGCACCGTGTAGATTATAAATAGGATCTTTTATCCCCGAAACTTTCAAACGCCTTGATACTCGAATAAAGACGCGTCATTATCCCACGCGTAAATTTCTTCTTCGTTAAAGCAACCACGTCGTTCCAAACTGTGTATTTCATCTCGTTTCAAAAGATTTAAATTCAAATATCCGGAGAAAAAAATAATGATACGCGTAAGATATATACATGAGATTTTCAAATGTATTCTTTGGAATCATTATAGGAGTAGTGCGTTCTAGTTGCAGACAAATAATCAAACGGGATCAAGATGATAGTACGTGTGACGCACTCGATGTTTTGCTTGGCCCACGTTCTTTTCACTTCGGCTAACGCAAACTCTGTTGCGTTGAAACATTGTTTGTTATTGCTTTCGGGGAGCAAACACGCGTGGGCGTAACTACAAAGGTGATGATAACAAAATCTGAGGTGGTACATGGCTGTTTGTGTTGGAATTCCTCGTTGTAACATCTATGTACCATAAACTAAGCTCAGAAATAGTACGTGGCCCGTTAATTTAATTTTAACACTTTACTTATCATGTTTCTGGTGCGTAGTAGTAGTTAATCGCGTTGAAAAGCTCTATTGGAGTATGTCGTAATCATTCAAGAATTTTCCAATATTTTCGAGCATTTACTTCTATATTCAAAAATAGATTTTTCTTTAAACCAATTGGTAATTACGTATATCGATCAGGACACGCCTTGGCGGCTTTTTTAAAACGTGTTGCCAGGCTCATAATTCTTTTAATTTTACTGATGCACTCTCGCTCAAAAGTCGTACCAACTTAGGCCACGTTCTATTCTTCGCTTCAAGATTGAGCATTTAATGTAGATTATGATCTTTTATATTTATATACAGAGTTATACGTATTTTATAGGGTTGTTGAAGTGGGTTCCACTTCAAGGAAAACTCCACATCTTTTCTAAAGTTCAGCTTTCTTAGTCCTGGAAGCCATTGAGTACTGTTTAGCACTAAATCAATTCGAAGGGCCTCTCAAGGCTCATAGTTTTCTAGGAACATGCCTTGCACAGATGATACAACGAGGTACAGACAGGCCAGTTTTCCGTAATTGTATAAATACTCATGGCTTCGAAGCTTTTTCGTAAAGTAACGCTGCCATTGTACTTAAACTTGCTTAAATATATTTTTCCACTATACATTCATCCACGCATTTCCTCTCTCTCTCGCTCTCTATTATGAGATAAAACCTTAACAAGGATAAATTCTAATAAAAGCAAACCTCAGTAAATGCAATCATATTAGAGTTACGCTAAGAAAACGGAAACCACCAAATATCCAATTGAGTGGCATGCACATAACACAAATAAGACAAGTTAAATACCTAGGACTTCACTTAGACACACAACTTACATAGAAACAACATACTAAATCAATTACAGACAAAATACGGATAAAAAGAAGACAGATGTACTGGCTAACTAGTCGAAACTCTAAACTCAGCATAGAAAGTAAACTAAAAATCTACAAAACGATAATAAAATCAATTTGGACGTACAGAATACCGCTATGGGGGACAGCAGCAATGAGCCACATAAATAAACTGGAGTCCCTACAATCGAAGATGCTGAGAACAATAGCCAATGCCCCATGGAATGTCAGAAATGAGGATATACGCAAAGACAGGAAGAAATCGGCAGGTACGCAGAAAAATACAAGGAAAGAACGGCAACACATTCAAACCAGTTGGCTGCACAAGCGTGCAAAACTCTCATAGAAAGAAAACTACAAAGAAAATACCCCACTGAAGTCACTAAAGAAATAAAATAGCCAAACTCGAAGATGGTACCCACTGCGGGTAGCCATCCACATGTTATTTAGCAATTAAGTTAGAAAAATTTACCAAATGTCCAGCTGGACAAATTGTAAAGTACAAATTAAGTAATAAAAAAAAGAGGATAAATTTTAATATACTTTCTTCGTCGTATAAACTCTCGAGCTGTATGATATTCTTCCAACGACTGCTCAATTCTCCCCAGTCTTGAAGCAAATATGATAATTCCTATAATCCCTAATGCTCGCCTTTAGTTTTCTAGATATTCATACAAATATTTTTGATACCTCTCCAACTTTGGCGTAGAAAAGTTCTCTCAAACGAGTGATAAAACCACGAATTTTCCCACATTCCAAAACACATTCAGACTTGGAGATTCTTAAAGGGAATCTGAAATGCCGTGAAACTTGATGTGTTTCGGAAGCTACCGTCGGCCAAAGGGTGAAACGAAAACGTTTCGAGTGAGAACGACATGGCCGCGGGTGAAGATATAGCGTGACGCACTGCGAAATGTTTAATTGAAGAGTCAGCAACAGCGGGGGATCAGCAGGGCTGGGTTATAAGCGAGAGCGGAAAGTTTACAGGAGGAACGGCGGCACGTTTAGCTCGATATGCTGGCGGAGAGTTGGCAGAAGCTGGGAACACGCGCCGGTAAAACGGCCCGTTACTCGCACTAACGAGTAAACCAGCAGTTGCTCGTTGGACTTTGCCGGTATTATGCTACACGAGCAAATAAACCGGCGTGTTCGGCTAACTCCCTGGTTTCTGGTAAGCCCCTATACACTGGCTACACTCGCTGTAAAGCCCGGCTAACGTCCGCGTGATTGCAATATTCCGCGGCTTGTGGAGTGCGCCGGATGTACGAGGCGTTCGCGCGACCGCGCCGTGTTTTCGCGTCGGTGTGCACACCGACGTCTCGCGACCGTTAAGGCATCCCGACGCACGATGCACCGGTGAAAACTCATTGTCCGTTACACGTTTCGTCCGACCTGGCGAAAGTTAAATTTAATCGAGTCGCGAAACCTGAACGTAGCCGAGAATTTGAACGCGTTAGCGTCGCGGTTTTCCAGTGTTCGGGAAAGAATAAAGGGATCATGCAGTGAGGTATACAATATGTATGGCAGAGACTTCGATTATGAGCTGATTACTGAACTCATGTTGCTTGAATTCATTTATACGCACGTCAGCTTGAATTACGTGAAGTAAGAATAATACAAATAATTAATCGCCTGGTGAGAAAAATGCGGAATAATGGAATTCCAACGTATGGAGAATGTACAGCAGAATATCGTTTATCCGAACAGATTGGGGAATAAGGCAGTTGGGATAACAGAGGTTCACTGGATAGTTGCCCTGTCCAGCTCTTTCTTTAATTATTAGGTCGAATATTGGGATTCAGGTGTTACGACATCAACTGTTCCTTCTTTGAAGTTCCTTGATGTATAGAATTTATTTTGCGTAGAAATATACAGTTGTTTACATATACAGGGTGGTTGGTAACTGATGGTACAAGCGGAAAGGGGGTGATTCTACGCGAAAAAAGAAGTCGAAAATATAGAATACAAATTTTTCGTTTGAGGCTTTGTTTTCGAGAAAATCGACTTTGAATTTTCGCTCGGTACGCGTGCACTTTATCACGTCTCGTTATAACGGATCTCACTATAGATTTTTAAAAAAATTAAAAAAAAAATTTTTATTCTATATTTTCGACTCCTTTTTCGCCTAGAATCACCCCCTTTCCGCTTGTACCACCAGTTACCAACCACCCTGTATGTTAATATACTCATTATATAAATACGTGCTTGTATGTATTACAAAGCTACGCTCGATGGTAGATCGGATAATAGATCAACGTTAATTAGTTCGCATAAACGAGATTCTAGAAGCGGTCAGATGCAATAATAAAAATTGAATTTGAATTCTATCTTCGAGACAAATGCGAAATAAATACTCAAAGTGGTCGATATTTTAGCGAGGAAGATTTAAAATGTAATTGTAAATGATCAGAATAAAAAGGGTTTGGGGGTGAAGTGTGGTTAAGCAGAAGTGTAGTACAGTACAGCTGGACGGTTATCAAACGAAAGCGTAGTCAAATCGATGTTTAGTAGATTTGGAACATTGTCAGTTTGGAGCGTAGTCAAATTGGAATGCAATCAATTCGAGGCGTAGTGAGATCGAAATGCAGCGAATTTGAAGGGTAGTTGAATCAAAACCTGGCTAATTAAATGCATAGTCAAATCGAAACGAGACCGATTCGGACTCTAGTTAAATTGAAACGTTCCCAATGCCAAATGAAGTTAATTTGGGACAAAGTCAAGTTTAGTCAAGTCGAAAAATAGACATTCTAAGCTGCTAATCTCATTCGACTATCTCCTATATACATACAGACACTCTGATGTTCGTAACTATTTCACTCTATAATTTAGGTAAAGAAAAGGATTATTAAAAAGACTATGATTGTTAAAAAAAAAGAAATCTAAAAAAGATTATTATATTAAATTGTAATAAATATAATTCTAATTGTAAATATAAAATATTGTAATTGATAAAAATATTTTATTTCTTTCTTATTTCTAAGCGGTTGCACGTAGCGGCGACATTATTTTGCTCGGAGTTTATTTATTCTTACATTACGTGTATCCTAACGATCTTGATACTTCGAGACAAAACAACAATATGATTTGAATTGTCCTCTAACTCTAACTCTGACTCTAAATATTTGGAGCTTAATACATATTTTCTACGTAAAAGGTTAGAAATATCAATATCATTTTTCTATCTATTTATAGTATGTAGTTAGTATTTTTCTATCTAATTCATGCCATAGATTTTCCATGGCGTTTAGGTCCAGCAATTGGAGTAGATTGAATATTTGTAGATTACAGAAAAATATTTAAAACAATCAACTGAGCACTAACCATTCGACATAAATGTTACCGCTGCAAGTTTCAACATAAAGTCCTACACACGCAACGTTACGTTACATCGAAAACACGCGGGCCAATTTTTTCGCTGAAATTTTAAATTGGAATCGAAATGATAAAGTGAATAGCGAACAAGGCTGTGTGCACGGATGAACAGTTGTGCAACGGGTTTACGATAAAACGGAGGATACAGAATCCGCTGAAAACTCATCGCCCATTGTGCTCGTCCGCCGCACCGAAAGTTAGGTTTAATCAATTTAGCTTTCTGTAACCAATGCTCGTTCTGCTGCAAACTTCTACGCCGGCAGCACACGGTCGCGTTACGGAAAGGACAAATGAATTGTTGGTACAATGTGGAAATTCTGTTTGACTCGCTTTCCGATAGAGTAAAAATGAAAAAAGAGCTCAGCGGACACGGCACGCCTCTGAAATCATTAAAATAAATGTTTTTACTCGCGACTTCCCACGTCTTCTTACATGTATCGCGCAAAATGTTTAATATTCGATTAATGGTTACCGATACGGTACTGTGTGTTTCCATAGTTAATACATAACCAGATAATCGATCCGTGAATCTTCTACAAACTCAAAGTGATCAATTGTACTCTTTATTAATTACTTAATCTCATTATATAAATACACGATTAACGTTCGGTTCTCAAGAAACAAATGGCTCACCTTCATATGTTGAATCATCGCAAGGATTTGAATATATTAATTCAAGATAATAATACGATGATAATAACACGACAATCGAAACTCAACTCTTCAAAGTATAATTCTTGCGTTAATTGCAGAAACCTTCTACTTTAGAATTTACGTAAAACCATCAACCACGAACGTGTTCATATACAACGCTTTCTTACGAAGGATTTAGGAAAATCAGAATATAAACATGCCCGTTATCCGTGCGATACCGATTATTCATTGTGCGCGTTCGTTTCCCGTGTCGGAAGCTGGATTTAATCAGCTCGCTAATCACTTTATTTTTAGTTTTCGTAACGTCGGAGAATAATAACCGGTTGCATGGCGATGCGAATGATTAATGCTTTATCTATTATCTGGCTCGTTACGCGGCGAACACACGCGACGACCGATAGAAAGTTAACAGGGTGATTAATGCGTGAAGGGATGGAGAATAAAAGAAAAGAAGAGAATACGAAGAACATGAAACGATGGAAGCATCAAAAGCGTCCTAAGCGTAGAAATTTCACTTTCCAATTTCTCCGATCGGTCCGATATTCCATCAACCTCGATTAAACCTGATTGATCTATTCAGGAAGCGCTGATACCGCATAACGAGATACTCTATGTAAACGCAGAATAATTCCCACACTTATTTTACATGAAAAAGCTTGGTATCCTCGGTACCAGCTGGTATTACTCGTTCAACGAACAATTATCAAGAAAATTACTATTTTTTTTTTTTTTTTTTCAAGAATCGAGATTTTACCTGAGAACTCGATCCATGCGAGATCTCACGACCCCATCGTTTACAAATTAAAGGAAACAGACAAAAGAAAGAGAGGAAGATTATTTTTGTACTACCAGATCGTACTTGTAATAGGAATTTCTACCTTTCATACGAGACAATATTGAAAAAATGAAATTCCACGATGCAATTTGATCAATAAACATTGCAAATCGCGTTTTAACGCAACGTTGGTCCTAAACAGATTTATAAATTGAGTGACACAAAGTTTCATAACCATCGTTAGCGGATTAAGCCAAACAAAGACAGGAAAGAAACCGGCAAAAAATAGAAGAAAGGGAACACGAACAAATACAATATAAAGCAGAAAGCACGGCCTAGGAAAAAAAGCAGCCGTTTCGGTAACGCCGTCATGCGTGACGAATATACGCGTTCGCGATTTATGGAGAGAATTGCGGCGATGCAGGTAGCGCGGCTAGTCGCGCCGAAAATTGCTCGTATAAATATTAGAGCTCGCCATTGTCATTCGGTTAATTTTCCGCGGTGTTGGTTGTACCGCGTCAGAAAGGAGGAAAGGGGTTGGTGCTTGTACCAGCGGAACACAGGGTGGAGAGAAAGGGGTGGCAGAGGGTGGACAGAGGGAAAAACACAGATATCCCTACCTCCCTCGATGGAATTTTATGCGCTTCGCGCTTTCGATGCAACGCACACGTGCTTCCCCAGCCGCATTTTCGTTGCACCCCCGTGCACCCTTCACGACTCACCCTTACGCGTCACCTCGATGGTACGACAGGCAACACCACCGATAAACGAACAAACATACACACACCTTCACGTATAGATATTCACGCATGCACGTATGCACATCTATGAGTACACAAGCGAATGAACGAACTGAAAAAAATATAGCACAGCACGAGCAACGATTCGCGTAACGTCGACTACGGCCACGAATAATGCCAGCCTGGTGCTGGTAAACGAGTTATCGGGACAAAAGTTACAACTGTTACGAACGCGGTCTGAACCGCGACAATGGATCGACGTGGTGGCCAAAATAATTGTTGGTCCCACGCAATCCTGCATTAACCGCCACCGCCTACGTTTTCCTCGAATTTCTGCAAAACGATTGTTTTCGTAGCGCTGAGTTTCCTTTTCCTCGGATAATTAAGTCAACGAGCTTCTATGGTAACGAGCAGCTATTACAAACATTTCTCAGATATTGAAAGATTAAGTAAACGAGTATACCTTCGTTCATAGGAATTCGAGAATCCGTTGTCTTTATACGAAACGTGACAACTAATCTGAATCAGAGTTTCGTATCAAACGTATCGTAATATTAGGTTGTCCGAAAAGTGTCTTTCTTGTACAGACCCGTCTTTTGCAACGACGCATCTTTATACAAACATGAAAGCTAATCTGTCGAACGTTGTGATCTTTATTTTGATAGAACAGAATGGATCATACGTAATTCCATAAAATAATATAAAACGGAAAATGTTGTGCATCCATTATTTCCTTACAAAACGAAAGAAACTTTTCGGACGACCTAATAACACGCACAACGATAATACAAATTTCAAAATTGAAAATAAATGTAGACAAATGAAAAATTAATTTTCCTAGGCGAGATTGTTATTACAGTATCGAATATATGGATTGTTTACACTCTGACATTTCAAATATAATAATTCTTGAATGTTTCAATAATTTCCTAGTGATTTTCCGATTTTACTTAAACGTTCGCAAACGCCCTGATACTTAAGAACTACGGTGTACGTCAAATTGAAAAGAACATGTTAATTAATCATACAGCTGTTTACTACATCTCAAATAGTACATAAATATGAATATTTCAATTAATCGAGCTTTCTATTGGTCACGAACCAGCACGATAATAAATCGTTCAACGACTTTCCTTTGATAACTATTTTCCAAAGAAATTCTTCCACTTCATAGAAAAGAAGAATCCGGCTGCTTTCCCACAAATACAAGCCCTTTTTTTCTCTCGACCATCGGTATGGAAACCTGCCTCCGGTTATTTTCGATCGAAAAAACGAGCAGGATCGATGACTGATCATGCGTACAATTCGAGATCAGTCTGAGAGGTTAAGCTTTGAAGACAGAGGGTAATCGACAACGTCGAGAGGAGGACCGGCCATTATGTGTGAATGTTCGAGGGTAAACAGGCTGCAATCAATTCACGGGTTCATCGTGGCTGCTCGTCGAGGAGAGGGATGACTTCGAGTGGACGCTGCGCAGAGAATGCTCCTGCATGCCTCTCTGTCTCTCTCTGTCTCTATCTGTCTCTATCTCTCCCCATTCGTGTGTCTTTGTATATACATCTGAATCCGGAGGATTCAGAAAGCGAGATATTGTTACCTGCACTAGCATCGGCAATCAGTCGGCGACATAGGCGCTCTAATATTGCCAATGCAAAAGGGAGAGAAACGTAGTTGGTGAAGAGCAGGGGGAAGTAAAGTGGACTTGCTACAAGATCAGAGAAGGAGATGGAGAAAGAGACGACACGGAGGAGAATAAGTGGCACTCGAGCTCCAATGGGGGAGAGGGCCTGACAGACGGCGAAAGATCGGGATGTTTGGATGTTTGAACGTCAGAGTGCTGAGACAGCACTCGAGCTTTCCACTCCCTTCCTCTCTTTTCTCTTTCTCGATTCGTCGTCGAGTGCTCGCCCCCTAACGTTGTACCTCGATACAACGGGTGTCCACCGTTACTTAACTTTGGTTAAATGGCGCATCTGTTAGCACGACGTGTAGCGCAATACTTGAACCCTTTCATGGCCCTACGTCGAGTTAGACCCGCCTAACGCCATTTGATTACTTTGTAAAGTGAGAAATTAATTTAAATTATATCGAAGATTCATATCGAAATTTAACAGAAACGTATATAAAAGTGGATACATTATTTATAGGTAAATTATGAGCAGGTCTTTATATCGAATTTATGAAATATAGTTAGTAGTAAAATGTACAACGTAACTTGAAACGTAAAGCGTTAATGACTCATGGAAACTTGATGATGTGTGAACAGAGAAAGAAAATTGAAAAAGAAGTCTATGGTTTTGTAATGTAGTCTAGCAGAATTACATTCAACCTAATCGATCAATCTGGTTTGCTGTCAGATGGATCGAGCACTTAACCAGGATGATTCTGGGATGTGAATAGGGTGAACAAGGGCCTATCAACTAGCACCCTCGGATAGCCGATGGTCCTTGTCTACCCTATCCACGCTCTACCACACCATGGACTCTAAAATTCGATTTCTACTGACTTTTTTATTTTCTTACAATACTAATTGTTAATGTATATTGTAACAATTCCAACGTTCGAATTCATTGAACGTTAAACTTTATTATAACGTTTGAATTCATACCCTATCTTTTTAAAACATGACTATATAAAACAATTGTTAAAGCTTTCCAAACACTAAAATAAGTTCGTAGCGTGTATACTTATTAATCCTTAATAAATAGTACCAACATTCATGAATGTTGGAAAGCTTAAAATTTTTGTAAATATTTATTGCTTGCTATAAACTATCGGAACGAGTTTAACACTAAAGCTACCAACGATTAAAATACAGAATTTCAACGGCAGATCGAAATGAAAGATATATGAAACAAATACATAATGCAAGAAAAAAAATAAGCTTTCAGCCATATATTTCAGCAGAAATCGTTCGAGTCCCACAAAAACTCCGCCATGAATCTATAAAATTTCTATTAAAAAAATACATATCTGATATTTCCAGTGTTAACGTAACAACAAAATCCGGACATTTCATACCGGTATCAAAAATACAACGTTTATTTCATACACGAAATTCTAAAGATTCGTAGAAAACCATCTAATGATTAATAGATACGCAATTATTGTGTGTTCGATACGATAAATTCGATGGAATGAATTGGATTTCGCTATTGTTGCGTCAGGTAAAGGAACAAGCACCGATAAGGCGGTTGTGATAGAAGAATCACAGTGGAGAAAATATCGATACTCTCGGATATCGAAGACTAGAGTACATCACTCAGCCTTGTCTGACTGTAACGAAAGATAAAGAAGAGCGAGCACCCAACGAATTGACAGGGACAGGTCATTCTTTCGAGCGCAACTATGAGTAATCACGGTCGACCGGATGTATCGATATTACTACACGCTAAAAAGGAGTTTCATGCTGGGCGTACATCAATCATCGATCCTCAGGAATGTTCCTCTTCGACCCGAGACTCTGACCATGTCGATCGTGCGCTTGAATCTCGCAACGAAAATCTCCTGTTTTTCTTCTTCGGGTTCTTATTGTACTTGTACCTTTCAATTGTAATGAAAGATGTTACACGGATCAAAACAGATTTACGATATTAGTTCCGTAGAAGATCAAGTTTACAATTGATCGAAGATAAAAAGAAAGCAGAAAAAGTACGGTTTTCGTATGGCGAAAACTGCCATGGAAATTTATGATAAATATTATTAACACTAAAGCTAACGATCTCTGTTATTGCAATTCAAAAAATATAGTACACTTAGTTAATCATGATAGTTAAAATGGTGTAACGAAAATAAAATAGATACGTGTAATTATGTTTATATCTGATAAAAGTTCGTATTAGTCGTACGTTTTGAGAAATTTTAATTAGAAAAACGGAGAATTAATTTGATGGTTTCACAACTAAATTGAAATTACTTAGAGTAACCTAATCTCGAAGATAAAATTAACTTCTTCACACTCTATATTCTAAAAAGCTATAGTAAAGAACGTTACGTCGTGTATGGTCGTGTTTAGGAACATCATATTCTGTATCGTTAATCCGAGAATGTTATAGGTCATATTCTGTGTTTACAGAAACGTGTAACATATTTCACGCTATTCATAACGTAATAGACCTGATAAATTACACCACAAACTAAACAAGTATATCTGGTGGTTCACAATATCAATATCGATAAACAGTAAAACTGTAAACGATAAACTGATCAATTCAATCAAAAGACATGTAATGTACAACAAGAAAGATAGAGAGGAACTATAAACATCAGCTAATTCAATTCAACTGGACAAAATTATAGTTGTAATTTACGAATAAATATATTTCGCGAAGAAACTAACCAAGCTATCTTGGATTATATAAATAAATTTCGAGAAACATGAACAGAAAACCAAATAAAGAGTGCTTCCTGTGACTTTACACGGGATTTAAAAATTTCGAAAATAATATCATATAAATAGATATTTGTTACAAAACGATTAGATAAGAAATCTCCGATTATATAAATGAAGAATCTCCCAAAGAAGATTAAATAAAGCGCCGAGTAAAAATGACATCTTCCAAATTCACTCAGGATTTTTCAAGAAAAGCCGCTCTATGTTGACACTTTGATTCGTCGACGTATATTCTCATAGAGCAAAGTTAACAAGATGTTGAACAGCGACGTGCGCATCGTCGGCGTCGAGATCACCGGCGTAGGCGGTTAGTGGAGGAGCTCGATTACCCTCGAGTACCTAATTACCCATCTCCATGTCCCTAAACTCACACAATTCGCGATCTCTCCCTTTCCTGCTCCATCTCCATCTTCCTTGAACACGGCTGGTGCGTTTCCCCCGAGAGACGTGGCGTCGCACCGGTCAGAGAACCGGGTCTGCCGAGGGTCGGGGCATCGTATGGCGCGCACACAATGATCGATCAGAGTGTCAGTAGGTTACGGTTGGGCAAATTAGCGGCACTCAGGATATTAGACGAGCAGGAAAGCCGGAGCTCTACACGCCTGCCACGAAAGTGCCGGTAGCAGTCAATAACAACGGCGAGCCTTGCCTCGGCTATTAAGAGGGATGTGCCAGGCCAGGTATTAGAGGAAACTAGGGGCTGCTGCCAGGAGATTGCAGCCTCCAAATAGGTTGCCGGCGAGAAAATCGCGTTATCGCGACCGGGGATACTCCTAATAAATTAGTGCCTCCAATTTGTCGTAAATAATCGATTACGAGTACATTTCCGGGGAGGAACCCTAATGGTGCCGCGACGGCGATATCCACCGCTGATAAATTACTGACCTCGTCGGAACTCGATGATTTCGTGAATATATAGATGCTGGCCTTTGACTCGATACTCCACCATTTGCAAGAAATTATAAATTTGATCTGGTGTAGATAATACAATATATAACGGAGTCTTTAAGGTCGATTTGAGTTAATGACAAACGAATCTTGAACATTTGGAAATCATTAGACTGGAAAGTAGCCCTTTACGAAGAGAGATACGATGCCAATTCTGTATCGATGATACCGAGCTATATAGAATACATCTAATCAGATGTAACTTTATATTTGCAATTAAAGTAGAACAATGTACAAACGATAAAGCTATCATCAGACGAGTAATTTGTATAATTGAAGTTCGTGTAATACACGTAAGAATTCATTGATTCGTCCTATTACCTATCATTTTTCGTTCGTATAATAGATGTCCATATTCGGATAAGTGGAGTCAATCAGCAGGAGGTCACTCAATCAGACACTAACTAAAAATACATTCAAGTGAATAGAACTCGTATAAACGGAGTACCCTTATACGCAATGCACAAGAATAATGGCACCGCTATTAAAAACACAAAGTTACTAAATCGCACGTGATCAAATCACCGCTACGAAAGCTCGACGACACCCCATGGCTTATTACCATCGCGTAAAGACCAGCAGATAGTTTCAACCATTCGTACTACGCCATCCCGCTTGAGAAACACTTGCGAGACAAGTCTATATGAAACGAAGGCAAATCGTTCGAGTTTCTAGGTGCCCGCATCGACCGCCTTTCGACCGTAAGCGAATTCGGTCTACTCTATGAAGCAGAAAAGGCGACTCTGCGTAGACAGGACGAGAAACCGAGTGAGAAACGTTGCTTCTCTACATAGAAAACACGAACACGCGATCCTGTATGCAGAGACAGGGCATAGAAACGGCGAAGGAAAAGAATACAACCAACGAGGGGGAAATGAAGGAAAGAGAAAGTCTGTTCCGTCGATCCGCGATCCTGACCACAGAGACGTGAGTTTCAGACAGTGTTTCACGTCCGTGTGGCCGTCTGGCGTTCGCTGGTGTGCGTGTACAGTGGTCACTCTCTGGTCGGGGCGATGCCGAGCCAGCAGAGACCGCTAAGCCCACCTGATATGTTCAACCCTCTTGTTCGCCAACCCTTCCTGCCTCTCCTTCTCTCTATTGCACCATCGCTCTGTTGCTCTTCGTTTCGCGTGTACACACAGATACAAGCATGGAGGACGTGTACACGCAGATAGAGGAGAGCGTGCATATACACTGACCCTTTCCTTTGCACCGTGGGGGCAGGCCGCTTTCGAACCGCAAGCCGCAACGGGCTACTGCCTTGATTAAACGCGCCATAGACCGCCATTATCGCTGATTGCGCTAAACATTAACGGCCTGGCCGCCGAAGCTGACCTCCTCTCTCTCCCTCTCTCTCTCTCTCTCTCTCTGTTACTCTCTTTAGACAGGGAAAGAGAAGGGGAGAGAGAGTGAGGTAGCAGCTCTCTATCCTCTCGATTTCGAGTCAGGCTCTCGTGGTAGTATCCTGCAGCCGGCCACGATTATTGGGCTGGCATGTACGTTAGCTACGGAATAGCTGCAACGACGGGATTTCGACTGTTCTCGAGTTTCGAAGAGGGAATCTCCACAGACGCGTTGCTCGGTTTCCTCGTGTTTACTACGAATAGTTGCAACGATTACACGCTCATCGATTCCACGACACCCTTTTTGCACGGCTATGCTTCGTGTATACCTTGTTGCTGTTTCACGTTAGATTTTCCGTTGTTTTAAGTACGAAGTAGTAGTTTGACAGTTAGTAGTTTACCGTTGGAGATTTTCATATATTATTCTTAATTCCATTCGATTTCAAGTAACAAATCACGAAACGTCTACCTGAATCATCTGCAACCGAACATCTCTCCACAACGAAACACACGTGCGTTTTAACTCTGCCGAGTTGAAAGTTCGTCCTCAAATGCCAGCTATCTCTGATCCGCATAAGCCAAAAAACCAAACAAACCATCGACAAAAGATACTTTTCACGAAAACAAATACAGCGGCTGACAGCCCCTCTCGCAACAAACAAAACATAACCGAAACAATCGGCGAGGTATTATCGAGGCCGGCGATTGTACCCGCACAGAAAGCAGGAATATTTTTTTTTTTCAAACATTCCGCGCGAAAGGAAAAGAGAAGGGCCGCGGTAACCGCCGTCATTACCCCGGACGAGCTCTTGCGTTCGGCCATTGTTCGAGGGTGCATAAAACAAGCAAAAGCCTCCTCCTCTGCTTTCCGCGGATCTCGTTTCTATCTTACTCGGTGTAAATACCGCCGCGGTAATTAACACGGAGGTGGTGAAAACGCGATGGAATGATATTGGATGGGGCGCGGAGCGAGCAAATTAGTGTCACGGCTGCAAACCCCCAGGAACACTCTTTTCTGACTGTTCTCGTTAAGGCACTATTCGTCTCTCTTTCATGATCCTCGTTTCTCTGTTTCTTCGGTTCTCTATCTGTTCCGTGATCCATTATTTTCTTTCTCACTCTCACTCACCCGATAACATCGCTTTTCGCCTGTATCCACCGCGTCGTTGATGGTACTCTGAGGGATAGTGCTCGAGAGGAGCCGCCTCGGGGCGTATTCGCAATGACGACGACGTCGCCAGACACGATGGGAATCCGCATTGTGAACGCGACTTTACGGCTGGTCCCGTCTATGGGGTAACACGTACACACACACGGACAGCCACATCCACCGAAACACCAAGGAATTATCGTTGTCAGCGGGACCCTCGTAATTCCGGGATGAACATTGAGGAAAACAAGACCTTCGTGCCCGGCTGATAGCGGGCACAATTAACTCGCCACTGATTATGCACAGGAAGATCAACAGGGGGAACCTCCGCGTTTCTCTCTGAATCTCTGTTCCGATGAATCGATCCAAATGCAATGCGTGACTATTGACCGTGTGCTCTTCCGAATTTCTTCATGTTCCAATATTTGAAAACTTTTACATCTTTCTAAGTATGTTTCAATGGCGTTCGGTAATATTTTATGGATACGGTTGTATTATGGTTGTAAAGATATTTTCAAATCCTTTTTTCCTAACGAACACGTGTGTATAAATTTGCATAAGATTTTACGTAGTTCAATGCCAAATGGCATAGATCAGATCATACGACAAGTATCTATACACAACAATGTTTTTTTGTTCCACGACAGAAATATCGCAGCGCGTTATGAATTAATCAACAGTGGAATGTTAATGAATTTTAATTAAATGACTGGCATAAGAAAACTTTCAAGGTGTCTCTAAAGATATTTTAACATAATTCGATATTAAATATTTCACGATGGAATGTCTTGAAAATTTCAATAAAAATCCTACGAACGGACAGAATAAATTACAAAATATCTCTTATAAAAAATAGTACATCACTTGATATTTATTCGTAAACGAGTGTAAAATCAATTTCACGAAACCAATAAAATATACAAAAGAAAAATATGTTAAAAGAAACAGGATTGTGGAATAAAAAGATCGGTCGACATTCGACGCTATAAATCCGCGCCATTGAAGATGGATACCAAGGTAATCATTAATTCCAGCCGCAGGCTCGCCTTAATATAGAACGTAATTTCAGAAAGAGAAGCTTTCAGATCGGCAACGAGATTTCAGCGATCCGCCAGGCGGTAAGAGAGCAGAAATTTCCACGATCCGCTTGCCAAAGGCGCTCTTCAAAGGCTCGGGGGTCTGGGGTGTTTCCACCATGTTTCCATCATTTTTCGCTTCGAGTTCGTTAACGCCCGTCGCGTTTAAATAACACCCCGGCTCGGTTGTTCTCCTAGCGGGTAATCCGAGAACGTGGATTAAATCGTACGCCAGCACTCCTGTTTTCCTTTTTTCTCAACAAAACTACCGATTTTAAAAGCAGAGATACCAGAGTCTCTCTTTCTTTCTCTCTCTCCTCTCTCTCTTTACGTTGGAGATAAAATTCGTTTCCACGAGAGGATCGACTTTAACGATTGATCCGTTGCGACGTCGAACTCCAACGATCGCTCTTTCCCGTCGTTACTCTCGTTTGATCGTCCGCGTCGAACAGCGGGGAAACGAGCCACACCAGTAAAGGAAGAAAAGGTGATTACGCAGTTTAGTGACTTTCCCCAATTTCGACTATTTGACTTCCATCTTTTTTCTAACAGCTTTATTTTAGCACTAGAAACGAGAAACCAGGTAGGAGGAACTCGAGAAACTGACGTATTAATTATTTATTATCTTATTAAGAAACCGTCGAATTAAAACACGCTCCAACAAACAAAAATGCTTTCATCGTTTAAATAATTGCTAGCCTCAAAAGAGCCAGGCACTAACGTAATTGTTTTGGTAAATCTCGAACGTTAAGTAGCTTAGAAGAAAAATATAACGAATTAAAAAAACTTTTCATTATTTCGTAAGAAAAGGCTGGAGTGAAATGCTTATACTTGAAAAATCGCTAAACTGCCTATCGAAAGAAAAGAAAAAAAAATATATAAAAGGAAGGAGGACAACATCGTCCATTGTTGGAAGGGGTGAAAAGAAAAAGAGGGCGTGCAAAACGAGAAAGGGGTGATCTCTTAACGACTCCCAAGGCACGAGAGGAGGCCGAAGAGGGTGTTCTTTCTACCCTCTGCTTGATAGCCGGCATAATGCTAACACCCGGGCATCGATAAAAGTGCGAAACGTCGCGCATAAAAACGGCCGAGGAAGGAGGGTTGGTCCTAAGGCTCGCAGTCGGCGTGCGAGTACATAAATACGGCCGCAGGGTGTCTCGAAAGCGCAGGGTCGCGCTCCCCTGGGATTAATTAAATGTAAATACCCGGAGCCTGGCTTAGGCGTAGCTTATCGCTCATGATTTAGAATATGCGTCGACCCCATAAAAACCTACCGTCCGACGACGCGGCAACAAATTGCCGTGCTTGGTTCCGTCGATCGATATGCGACACGACTTTTGCCCGGGGGACTTTCCGAAGGAAATTATCGTTGCCATTTTAAAAAGGAAGAAGCCCAACTTTCAAGCGAGATGCAATGAAAATAATACCGACTGCTTTACTTTGAAACCACCCTCTGTGCCGACCATCTGCAGGCCACGATACGTTAAGCGCGACGCGTAATAGTTTTATAGTTTCCTCCGAGTACAGTCGCGGCTTTCCCCTTTTCTACCGGAAGTATGGGAGAAGAAACACGAAAGAAGAAATAAAAAGATGGGAATAGGAAGATGGAATTCTGTGGATGGTATACAGGCTGTTCTAGAAGCAAACTGGCAAACTTTGCCTGCATATTTGGGAGGTCATTTCGAATAAAAAATATCCTACATACTATGAGTTGATTGGTCGAAGCGAATTATTCACAAGTACATAAAATAATAAAATACATAAAACGTACTCAAGCTATTTAACTTTAACGATGATTATTTAATTGAAACTGTGTCAAGTTGTTCTTACAATGGTTTGCACAAATTGGTCCAATTAATGTAAGATACTACAGGAGATAATGCTAACAGCTATTTGTATTTCCTGCAACCCCATAGAAAATATGATATTAGGTTGTCCGAAAAGTCTCCTTCGTTTCATAAGGTGGTAATGAATGAACAACAATTTCTGTTTTATATTATTTTATTGAATTATTTTATTGAATCGTTCTATTTCTATTAGTATGTTCATGCATAGTTCAATAAACTAATATAAAACAAAAAACATTATGAGTCTATTATTTCCTTATAAAACGAAAGAAACTTTTCGGACAACCTAATAGAAGGGGAACGTCTCGGTATTTCTATCTACATTTCGAAAACGAAGGCAACTCGGCTCATGGTGTGCATAACATCTTTCTCTTCGGTTTTACTTTCCTAAATATGCTGGTAAAGTTTGTTGATTTTATTTCACAGCACTCTGTATACTCGATGATAGTACAAGAAAGCGGCGAGTCAAGTTGGAAAGGATGGAACGACTCATAAAAGTAATACGACTGATAAAAGCCATGCCGACGCAAAGTCAGACGTCGGTGAACCCATGGAGCCACGGAAGTATCAACGGAGTACTTAAATTCTCGATCGTAGAGAGTCCCTCCGGTGGTGGGCGATGGAATCTCTTAGACCGCTGCTGGTTTCTCCAGGGGTAGGTTTTAATGCGCGAAATTTAAGTGGCCGTTCGGTGGCGCGAGAATTAAGCGACTCTGCCTCTTGCTCGTACGCGTCTGAACAGAAGAAAGCGACGATGTCTTAAAGGGAGGTATAAAAGCGAAATAACGTTCGATAAAAATTCATGACCGTGGCAAGTTACCTCGATCGTTACGACCGTGATCGAAGATACTCGCGTGTTAATGACCTCGAGAGGGTTATCCGTGTAACACCGGGGCCTGTTATAGCGTTCAGTCATCCACGTAATTCTCTTTCTCATTTTCTCTCCCGCTTTCTCTCTTCTTTCTTCTCACTCGCTCCACCGATCTCGAGTCCGTTACCCTCGTGGAAAAGTGCCAACTCGTTGTTCTTAATTATAGTCTGTTCGAGACCGCGTTTGGTTAGACCCGCGTGAATATCCAATAAGCTCGCGAAAATCACGATTCTCTCGGCGTGTTTTCGTACCATCGGTAAACGACACGCGCGTGGACAAATGCTCGGAGAGCGTGACGAGGCTTGTGGCTTCTTTTTGGCCGATACGATGTAGCGAGGTCGTCGAATTGATCAGTCTTGGACATAGGGTGAGTTCGATCTGCGAAATGGAAACTTGAGAAGATTCAACGAGGAGATAAGGCGATTGAGCCTTGTTAACGTCCCTACCTGCTGGTAATCCTCTACAGCTGCAGATTCGACTTTACCAACATGGTCATTATTGTAAGGCAGAAAGCGATACGGGATTAGTATGGTGTATTTTTAATGGAAGGTTGTGAATACCTATCTTTTCACGAATGATCAGCGGTTTGCAAATTAAGATTTCACTTTGAGGACCCCTTCATAAATGTACCGAAAATGAGATTGTGATTTATTGAAATCAATCTGCGCTTCGTTCATAAACTGAGACCTGTCGAGTTAGTATTTAAGTAGAACAGGTGCATGTGCAATCGTACCAAGAAAGATGTAAATGCTGTCTATCAGCAAGCGATGACCAATTTCAATCGAAAAAGAATAATAAATGCATTAGGAATACAAAGGTGAAAAGAGAGAAGAAAACAATCCGTGCGCAATATCCACTCTACCGACTATGATTCTATCTGATTACACAAGATCCGATAAGCTTGAGAAATAACTACCGAAAACCCGCAATACATCCGGGGTAAGTGTCGTGGAAGACCACGAAGAAAAGAAATTCTCTTTTCGCTCGACTCGAAAACAGAATTGGTAATGGCATCCTATTCAAGGAGATCGCGATGGTAGAAAAAGGAAGCACGACAGAGTCAGCAATCTATAGAAGAACGAACGAACGATTGGTAAAAGGAGACAGAGAAAGTCGACTCAATTCGTGCGGTATTCCCAGTCAGGCAAACTCGAGTTGCTCCGGATAAAACCTTCCTCCTCGGTCGCGTCGTCTCCGAGTAACATCCTTCCTATCCGCGAGCAGAAGAAGAGGACGAAAAAAAAGAGAGAGAGAGAGAGGGAGATCTTAGAGGGTTGATAGAGTGGGTAGAGAGATGGCGTACGTATGAGAGCGGACAAGGATGAAAAGAGAGAAACGGGATCGAAGCCGGTGCCGGTTGAAAGGACTTATCGTGTTGAGAGATCGCGACCATGGAGGACGTGTATCGGGTACATGGAGTCCCATCGGTATTGCAGATCCCTGTGCTGAAAGAGACAACGTAGAGGCGGAGGTGCACCGGGGACTCGGCATAGGTATGCCATAATACTCTCGCGCGCAGTGTGTGTCTCTTTCCCGCTGGTTTCAGCGGGTCGAGTCGAGCCAACAGAACGGAGAAAAAGTATGTAGACGTACGTAGCTGGTAGACATTTCTGTGTATATTTTATCGTGCACATATTGCGACTCGTTCTTCGCGGCTGTGCCAAGCCACACAACGCACACGTACGGACGGGCCGTCTACGTGGTACGCGTGCTACATGAACCGTGTGTCGCGGGCAACAGAGAAGGAAGATACATGGGATCGAAGTTACACGGATATGCCAACGTTGGGCGAGGCGGATGTTCGAAGAACGAAAGAAGAAGAAGACACGAGGCGACTGTCTGTGTCTGCTCGATGGTGCAACAAGAGCAGGACGGAACGTGTGACGGATTCACCAGGAAGAGAAGGAGAGGTAGACTTGGCCAGGGAATTGGAACGAGTACCAACAGGGGGCAACATGTGTGCGTGGAGAGGTCGGCGCGGTAGCACAGCAGAGCTCGATTTTTCCGATAGCGAATTTTGCTCTTCGTTTTTCCTCCGACCACCGTTTCCCTTTCGCGCACTCTCCACCACGCTCTCTGTCTCTATTCCACCTTCACCCTCTCATCACCGATTCACCCTATCCCGTCGGTACCGGCGACGTGCACCACGTTTTCCCTGGCGTACCATTCATTCCTCCGCCCCCGTACTCTTTTCAGCCACCACCACCACTACCACCACCACCATCACCATCACCACCCCCACCCCCACCACCACCACCATCACCATCGTTCTTCTCTACCTCTACATACGCATGGTCTCTTTTTTTCTTCTATACTGTCCTCTCACTCGATCTCCATCTGGTCCTCTGGCTCCGGCGCGTAGCGCGCGGCCCAGGCGACCAAACCGGTGGTGCTGCAGACACAATAAAACGTGGAAAAAGCGATGGCCAACGTATACGCGGACGGACGTGCACAGGGAGAGAAAGAGCGCGACGGAGCCGGCGACCGTGCGATCGTGTATTAGGTTACCCTCTGGGTCGGACAGACGAAGAGAGAAAGAGAAATCGCGCCGGTCGACGGTTTTGAGAGGTTATTCATGAAGCACCTGACGAGATTCCACGACCACCGTTCTCTTTTTCCTTCTTTTCGGCAGTATAGGGGGACAAAGGATGCTGGAGGAACGTCGAATCCTAGATTTATGAACAGAGCAGAACCATTCCAGGTAGCCATCGTAATCTTGCTCCGAATTTGATGGAACAGATAAAAGGAAGGATGCTTCCTGTCCAACGTCTTTGCGTTGCCCCTTGTTAGCAGAGATCCAATTCCACGTTACATGGCACGCGATAACGTTTCTCGATAAGCTTCGATTTAAATAACCGGGCAAATTTCCAACGACCGATACAACAGCGTGAAAAGGGGGAGCGTAGAGGCCATTAAACTGCGAAAAATCGCAATACGCGAAATCGCGGTGCATCGCGTGAAATCCGCGCAGGAAGGAAATTAGTAGAGAAAATACGAGAGGGGGTGAAACGGAATGGGGTGGGGCTTGGGTATCGACCAGTTCGGGTATTTTGCAACGCTTTTTCGCGGATGTACTCGTTAAACCGATAAATGAATAATGAGCAGACTATACGAGGTTGAACACGACGCGAGCCCGGGGTGGGAACGGAAACGGGGATGAAAAAGATGGGTCGGGCGGGCGGTGGGGCGCGCGGGGAACGCAACGAGTCGAACGCAAAACAACGAAATCGAATCACTCTCGGTGGCCGCCGGTACTTTTCATGCGTGAATTTTCCGACTGCTCGACACGTATTGCAGCTGCGGAATCGCCGGTAATAGCTTTAGCAGAATCGAGAGTAATGCCCGAAAACATTTACAATACGCGTCGCTTGCCGCGAATAAAAACGCACAGATCGTTTAGCGGCGATAATACGCGCGCCGCGTACAACGCCAACAACAACAACGGACAACGACCAACAGGAGGGCGTCGGATAAAGGGGTTGGAAGAGACAAAAAAAAAAAAAAAAAAAAAGAATAACAACCGGTCAGACGAGAGAGAAAAAGTGGAATATGATCGAGTGAAAATTCAATAGAGACGATCGGTGGTAACGATCGTAACGAACGTCGATAAAATCGCTACTCGGACGTATCCTTCGCATTCTAAAAGCGTTCGAACAAATTTCGCGCCCGATTTAAGTGGCTTGACTATGTGTACGGTACACGTAGACGCCAATCTCTGCGCAGTATCGTAGACGTATAGACGAAGGCTGCTGATCATCTTCCCCAACAGGCACTCCGTTTTAACGAGCATGTAGGTATATCTCGTGTGTGGCTCGCGCATCGATGCGAAACCAGTGATTCGAGACGACAATTATCGTACAGGTATATAACAGGAAAACGTAACAGGTCGACTGCGGTCTGATGGATGATGATGATGACGGTAATTGTCGGGAATTACTCGACGTTAATTACATCCAGGCGAAATCGAGCGCGTTTACACCGCCATTCGCAGACACTTACCAGACTGACCGACCGGCCGACCGCGTTAATACACGCCCGATAAATTCGATTCGAAACGTCCGCGCGTTTCCTGTCCCGATATTTTACCCTCTCGCGTCGTCGAAGTTGTTACTCATCTCGTTTCGCCCTTCGACCCCTACGCCCCCGTCGTGTCTCGTTTCCGCTGCCAATTTTCCTCCCCTTCGTATTCCTTCTTTTTTTTTCCTTCATACACGCGCGTATCTATTTTTTTCTCTTCGCATTCCACGTTTTTTATTTCCACGCGGACGACAACGCTGGCTCGTCATGAACGCGGGCGATTAATCATCCTCGGTCGAATATAGCAGCCGTGAAAGGGTTGGTCGTGATTTTATAAACGCGATCGTGCACGAAATTGCGCCGCAGAAGTACGATCGTTGTAAACAGCTTTTGACACGGCCGCCATCGAAATTTTACAATGGACGATCAGTACGCGATTCGTGTAACTGGCCACTATGAAAACGTTTGGTTTCACAGGATATAGCGTCAGGATACTCTTCTATGAATCGAACGTGACGTGTTCCATGGAGATTCGATTCGTTTACTTCGATTTATTACGCCGGAACGTCGAGAAGACGAACGCAAGCTGCAACCAACGAGGATTCCTCACGGCCTTGTTTCACTTCGCCTGGTCGAAATAAAGCGCGCGAGGGACTCTTCGCGTAAATCTCCGCAGGATTTATCGAACGTGTAACACGCGACACGAAGAAAAAACCTGACCCTCGTACCCTGACTGTAGTCTTTGCCCCGAGGGTTGAATGTTTCCCGTCGCGAAACATAAGACTAGTTTCTTTCCGTTTCAATCTCGATCTCCTTGTTCTCGTGTGTATCTTCGTAAGTTGATGTCAGTTATTCAAAAAGTGTCGGTTAATAGCAATACCGACTACTGTTGGCACTTGGTGTTTTCCTATCGCTATCAAATTCGTAAGTATGTACGATAAAAGTATAAAAGAACTATCTCAATTTAGCGTTAAGAGTTGCTCATAAAACATTACATCTCTTGTGTCATTGTTGAAACGAGAACGGCATTGAGAAATACAAATTCGAGGACCGTAGTACATTCGACAAACATACACAATCGACCATTGTGTATTTTTCCTATTTATCTTGCCTATATCTACTTTCTAGTATATATATTTATATTTACACAGACGCATATTTACATAATGATATCAACATAGCGGAACAGGTGAATAGCAGAATCTTGATTGTTTCGTCTCCTACGCAATCATTGCTACGAACATAAGCTTCGCACGCGTGTATATTTATCGTGATAATAAAAACGAGTATCTAATAACAACGATAATTTTCGGTCTGGCCACCCCGTAGTCCTGATTTATGAATAGTCCCGTGCCATTTTCGTCGCTGTCCCTCTTTTACCATTTTCGTGTTTCTTCGTCTTACGCCTCTTTCTACGTTTTCTCTTTCCATTTCGCAACCACCGCGAGAGTTTCCTTCGACACGAAGCCCGATTTACGACTCAAGAGGGTGCATCCTGTTGGAACGACGCGCCCAGAAAAGAGGGAGAACATCGCCGGAAGCGGAGGAAATAACGGCAGCCCGGCTGCTAAATATTCAATAAACGCGAACATTATTCCTGGCACGTCGACGCGGAAGCTGGCTCACGGAAGAGTGCAGGTGAAGAGGTAACGCGAGAAAAATCGCGAAGAAGGCGAACGAGTGACTGAGTTAGTATGAAAGAGGGGCCCGAGAACTCGATAGGAGATAGAAGAAGGGCTATTTATTCTCTCGTGAAAATTCACGATCGAGATTCCCTCCATACTTACGTTTCACCGTCTTAGACCTCTCTCTTTTTCCATGTTTCATTCGGTGTAAAGCTTCTTACAGATTAGTCTAGTTACCTGAATTCAAGAAACTGCAGGAACCACTTTATTTTACCAATTTAAACCCGTTATTTACAGTTGTGTCTTTTCACGTTTCGACTAACGTTAGAATTCTTTCAATTGCTTTCAAGAACCAACGATAGCAGTTAATTCAATTTGTTGATTGATTATATTGGTTTCTCAGATTGCATTTTCAGGTATACGATATTTTAGATATTACTTTCCGTTAGATATTCACCTGAAGATGGGTTGCACGAATCCAAGTAATTTCAATTGACGCGAAGAAGAACTTGTAATCACAAATTACACGCCTCTCACCTTTACTTCTGTAAATTTCTCAGTTCCATCTTTCTCATTTTTTTCATAAACAATTGTTTCACGAAAGTTTATTTAATCGTAAATCGTAAACTGCGTTGTAAGAAGCAATATTTATAACATCGGATCGCTATTCCTTATATTTTATGCAGCCAGAATATAATTATTTTACCAACGATGCAAGTTATTTATCTTTCTTCGCAATATCAAAGACAGCTCATTTTAACGAGAAAGAAATTACGTATATCAAATTAATCACTATGTGATTATTCCTCCCTTCCTGAATTCCTTGTGAATTGAAAAATATACGAAAATCCAGAAGCTGGGATAATTCGAGAGGGGCTGGAGCAAAGCGGTCGCTCAAAATCCATTCAAGAATCGTACGTGTCGAGAATAAAAAAGTCTTCGTTTAACTAAAAGATCAACGACAAGAAGAAGATGATCGGTGGTGAGTATAAAGCGTGATCAGCAAACGGTTGTCTGGGTGCCGGTCGTTTCGAGCGACTCGATAAATTTTCATGATCGGACCTCGTAAATGAATCGCTGGCAAAAACGGACGAAGACGTGTACGGTAATTGACGACATTAATGTCCGGAATGCCGTAAAAGCGAGCGCGAAATGAAATACGACGTTTCTCTGGGCGAGCGTTCCGCTTTTGGTTCGCCGCGCCGCCAACAAATTATACCGGCGAACGACGCCATTTTTCTTCTTCCCTTTACCCCTGAAGAGGCGAGAGACAGAAAGGAGCATGGAAGGTATACAAGGGTGAAACGACGAAAGAGTGCTTCGAAGGAGAGAAAAATCGGGATATTTGCAATGGCGATCACGATCGAGCTACGAGAAAACGGGAAATTCAAATCGGCCGATCGCCGCGATGAATATGGATGCCGGGTCGGCGCAAGAAAAACACGACGGAGAGATCTTTGTGATGCAAATTTTCGCGACAGTCCTTGTCTTTATTAATATCGAGGATGTGTTTTCGACGGGAAGCGCCGTCGCCCTTTGGAAAGCGGAGGGGGAAAAAAATAAACGAGTTCGCTCTTTTTATTTTCCCTTCGACCCTGAGTTAATTCTCGATATCAAACGAACCAACTTCCAATTCTATTTCTGCCTGTTTGCTCGGCAAACAGATCGCTCCGGGACCATTAACAGGCACCAGAAAGCATTTATGTACCGAGATACATATCGGTCGGCAGCCTTGCGCCACTTTTCTTTCGGCTCGTGCGACAAATCCTGTTAAGATATCCGGCCACGGAAGAATGACGTAATCACATCCTCTGAAAGGGAATCGCGAGAAACGTAATTTTTCCGTGCAAACATCGAATGGGTGACATAAAACGGACAGAGGGACAACGTAATTTCGAACGTTCGTTTTCGACATCCTGCTGCGACGAGTATTTTCGGCATTAGAGATTTATATAGTGAGAAAGAATTTCTGGCCGACCTAGATTGTTCCGTTGACAGACCAGCGTTTGGCAAACGTTTTTCGTTCAAACGAATTCTGCTTTTAAATACATTGTGAATTGACGGTCCTCCGCTTTGAGGTAACGAATTTTTCTGTTCCGGATTTATAACTCGCTGTGTTTGTCAATTGTCTTTCTCATCGTTAACTTTCCGATTCTCTCAAACATAGACGTAACACGAACGTCCAAGCAATTACATTATACATCGTAAAAGCATATTATTATATTACGATATATTATTAATTAAAATAAAGACAGCATCAAATGGAATAATCGAATCTTAAGGTACAAGATATACTGTTATCAAAGATAAAGTAAAATATGTAATAAACTTCAGCAAGAAATAAGGACGAACTGCTAACTACGTTAAAAGAAACGTCCTACTTTATCAAAACAACTCGACGTTGCGATTGTCAACTTCTTTATTCAACAAACCATCTTCTTACGTGTCTTTGCATTTCTCATAAAAACTATATTATATCTTATTTACAAGAATCTAACCTCGTTGATCTTCTTTTCCTTAACTTTTAACTTCATAATTAGAAGCGTTCCTCGTTAGAGATGGTTTCGTTTAACAGGTTTAGTAATTATCCATTTATCTACTATACAGGACATTAATCCAAACGATAGACGAATCCAAAGCTAAAGAAGAAACGCCCTAGTGCGCCTTCGGGCGCCGACAATGGCGCTCAATAATTCGTAATAAAGGGATGTTCGGTTAGGTCCTTGGTTTTTCTCGGTTCGAAAGTCGTCGCAAGAAACCGTCCGGATAGCTCCCTCTCGTGCAATTTGCATGTTATTACCTTGTTTACATATTTATTCAATAGCCAGGATCCCCAGGGAATCGTCTCCCTAATTCCCGATCTCGCCGTCCCTTTAATTTCGGATTAAGGGTCACGCGCGGAACCACCGAGCCGAACGATTAGTAAGTCGCCGCACGGATATTGCCCGGTCGTTGGTTCGCGCTCGCGCGCGCGTTCACGCGTCATGAATGAAAACATAAATTTCAGCGAAGCACGCCGGGCTATCGCGCGTTAAGTCAACGAAGTAATTACTATACCGAGCTACCGGTGCACGTGCGTGTAAAACAGGCACACACGTGCGTAATCTCGCGCACGTACACGGTATGGAATGGCATACGATACAGTCGCTAGTGAAACAAACGTACGTGTACGGGGTGTTCTCCACGTATAGAGGCAAGCTATAGAAGACAGAAATATTGCTACCAACAATGGGATAGCTTTTTCGAACGATGCACAACTTGCTGACTTTCTTACGCATCAATTTATCAACTAACGAAATCAGTAAATTAATATACCGTACGCTGTAATTTTACAATTTTACATTGGACACGGCAATAAGATGATTCGTAGTTTATCAAATTTCATTTGGCTTACTACCAGATTTGTTTCGGTATACAAGAAAGTTTATTAATATACTGGTAATTTAAGAATCGAAAGGATTGTAAAATTTCATTAGGAATATTAGTTTAATTATTAAAAGACTCTGATTATTCCGAAAGTGGGACGTTTCGAAGATTATAAGGTAACTTTTAGTCTGTTTTTTTATGGAATCATCAATCTTTTATACGCGAAAAACAAGGATACTGTATTGAGCATTTTCAATGGCATACCATTTTCCAATTGCATGGAACACCCTGTAGATAGAAACGAAAGGAGCAACTCGTGTATACATACGATTCACGGTTTCTATCGGTGTGGCTCGATGATATCCATTTGAAATTCAAATGAAAACGGGGAAGGCTTACCTGTTTATGCATTTCCACGTTCAGCCCGTACGACATCTCGTAATACTGGAAGAATGAAAAAGACATAGGATATATTAGAAGCGAGAGATATAAAGTGATGATAGGTGGTGTGCGCGCGAGGCAATATCGGAGAAGGCGTGCTGGTACAAGCGTTAACGCGATGCTCGCGCGGCTAACGTGAAAGCAGTCGTCCTTTCTTGTACAGTTGTCCTCGCGCGCACCCAGAAACGTGAGTTACATGCACTTGCTGGAAAATACTTCGCATAGGAATGCCAGTAGTCTTGATTTTGGATCTTCCTTTGCTACGTTTGTACTTCTTTTAGACCGATCGCTTTAACAATTTAGTGCTACAAGATACGTATAAACGAGGCATTAACAAGTTGTCAAATATTTACGAACAGCGGATATATATTCCAGCGAAGCGAGATCACTGAGTAACTATGACAGACTACTGCTTTGAATGTTTGCAACAGCAGATAATTACAAACCTTCCTATGGAAATGTACAAATTTTCAGAATTTCCATTTGAGACTCCAAGTCAGAAATTCGAGTGTATAAATTAAAGGTCTTGACTCAAGTTCGACAGCAGATCGATCTCGGTACGCAGCCGAAGTCGCAAGACACAACGCGACGTCCCGATGCAGGACGATCAAGATAAAGCGAATTTGTGCCAGCAGTTGCACCGATAAATAATTTCAGCGGCGTGCACCGTGAACGGCAAAGGGTAGAAAAAAGATCGAGGAGACGGCAGAAGTGTATTCAGCTGCAACTTATTATGCAACGCGTGCTTCAATTGCAGCGGATCGGTCGGATCTCAGCGGAGGAACTAGTAGCCACGGCGATCTTGGCGATCGATCTTCCTCGGCTAATGGAACGCGTACTTTATACTAACGCGGTCCCTTATATAAGTATAATACCTCTTGCAGCTCTTCTCCTCCTTTGGTATTCCAAAATTCCATCGTGTTCCAGACGAACAATGATTCGACAAGCCTGAACTATCGGAAGAGAAAGCGAGACCAAAGGATAGGGGGTAAGCGCGAGAAAGAGAGAGAAAGAAAGAGTACAGAAGACAAGGAATGAGACTTGAATGTAGTCGGTTAAGCCGAGCGGAAGGATTCCCAAGGGCTAATCGAATTATCGAGTTACCTAAACCGAGATGCTGCTCGAATTCGTAATAACGTCTAAAAGAACCCTTCGAAGAGGGTCTTTAGGGCCGGTACACGGCTGCCGAGAGCCGAGATTACATCGATCGAACGAGATTACGAAAAGCGGGCCAAATTGAGCCGTAATGCAAGATCCCAGCCAAGAAGGAGGATAAACGCGCAGAGAAAATGAGAAAAACGACTAAAGAATCGTTTCTACCTCACCCTCCCAGAGATTCTACTCGAGAACTACGTCGTTGTTTCTCTGTGTTGGTGCGTGAGACGTGCACGCGTGTCGGTGCGTGTACGCGACGTCCAAGACCGGTTTCTCGTAACATCGTTTCTACATCGTGTGTACAAGATCCCGGGCCGGGTATGCTTTAACTAATTCACCTACCGGACAGTGGTTCTCAATTTTCTTTCGCTCATTCGAACGAAATAAAACGGGCAAAAACGTAAAAGTAGGATCGGTAAGGGAACCTTTTTTCTGGCGAGTTTAACGAGCTTTGGAATTTTTATTGTTCGAATCTTTCGAGTGTGAAAAAAATAACAGACGAACGTAAATACATCGATTCTGTTTTTTTAAATCTATATATATCTTCCAGTATAACAACTTTGTGTGCGTTTTTCTTTTTTTATTGTAAACTGTTTTAGTAGAACAAGGACACGAAGAATTCTCATTTCGCTATATTTATCGCATAATAATTTACCAGCTAGTAATATCAGTGGATTGACAAACGACGAGTTGCAAGTCATAGATTTCTATCACGCGATTCTACTATGCATTTTTATTTCCAATACGACAATTAGTTAGATTTCATAATTTTGTAGAACTGATGCGAACTTTACACGTTGTATTGCTAAACTTAATATTATCAATTCATTAGCACTAGCAACTTCCAATCTGTTACTTATAAAACTTCGATGGTAAACTAGAGAACGTAGTTTCTACGTTTCTTTATTAGTAGATCTTCTATTTTTTAATAAGCCGTAGAAAAATTGTTAGACTTTTTTAAGACACGTAAAAGGAAGAGATTTCCCTTTATTACGCTGGATGAAATCTGTAAATGTACCGATACAGATGTTCGAGGACTAAAAAAAAGTTGGAAAGAACTGGAGAACCATGAAACGTATACAAGGGAATCGCTCCAAACATTTCCCTCGATATGCATCTTTCAACGGTTACACGGCAGAAAAGCACCACTCAGAGATCTACATTTTTCTTTCCCCACGGTAATCAGAATACCTACGTTCCGACAGTTTGGCCAAGCATTCGAAAAATTCTCTACGCCAGCTCGAATCTCTGGAACGTATTACCGTCGTCTGAATAAAACTTAGTCGATAATAAAATCAAAACGAATGAAATTCCACCTGTATATCTGACAATATCTTTACATCTCTGAGCACTCTATTTTCCCTCAACCGAGTCTTCTAACCCCTTAATTATGACTCATCTTACGACTCGTATATCTGAGTCATCGTAATGATCCAGTCGTAACTCGTGTCTAACGGAAGAACAACGTCAGTGAGACGTGAATGGAGGAGTAAAAAAGAATTCGTTTCGTCATTCGTATGTAGCTCGGGAATAAATCCACCGTGCACATTCTAAAACGAAGTGTAACGATGTATCTATTATAGCTGTAACAGAAACTGAATTACCTAATCTCGACAAGGAGCAAACTTTGCAGCAATCGTTGCAAAGTTAAATGAAACACAATTTATATGTTCTTAACAGAAATGATACAATCTAGCTGAGATACGTCGTTTGTCATACGCCGTTTGTTCTTTGTGAAGTATAAGATTTCAAAATACGTATTTTCGAACATAAATATAAGTTGAATTAAATTTGCTGCAAGAATTTTCCTTATTTATATGCTCGCGTTGGAAAGTAAAAAACATTGAATTAATGCAGGAAACATTGGGAAATAGAAACCTTCCGAGTCTGGATCGATGATTAATATGCTACGACGCACAAAACGGCAAAACAAAAGTATGAGAAACATTTTTCCGTGGTAGCGCGTCTCATAGGATTTCTCGCAATTAGAAATTACGAAGAGAAAAGCGCACGCGATCAAAGAAGAAAAAGAAGAAGAGGAAGAAGGAAAACCTTGATTCCGGTACGAAAACGCAGGTTCATTTGTCTGCTGGTGCCTCGACGAAGTAATTAGCCTTTAATTAATAGACTTGCAGACTCTCGGGAGCGGAGGTCAGGATCTTAATTATCGCGAAGCTGGAAACGTAACTCGCGGTCTCGACGCGTTTAATGCGGAAGCTGGTAGAAGTTGTCGCGAACACCGGGCGGGCAATGACTCGATTTCGAGGGGAGTGAAATGATAAAACGGCGCGGCAATAAACGTCGTTCAGCCATTAAACTCGGCCGAATTCGGTGCTCCGCACACGCCCCGCTCGTTCCGCCTCCTCTCTCATCCCTCAGCCCACACCCCTTGTCGACCGTTCGTTTGCATTTTCAAATTGAACCAGCTTTACGCCGCTATCCGAGAGTTTTATGCCGCATCATCGTGTCCACATTATCGAGTTAAGCCCGGAAATTCAATCTGCGACGATCTCGAGCAAAATTTCCACTCTCCGCGTCGACACTGCAAACCGAGCAGTTAAATCTCGCGCGATAGTGTGACAGAGAAAGAGAACGTCCGTATTATTCGATTCGCGTGAAAAACGAATTTGTGCTTCGTTCGCACGGGATATATCTTATGAAGAAAAGAGAAAAAGAAATAAAAAAGAAGGGACAGATTTAAGGTAGAGGGAAAAAAAGAAAAGAAGAATCGCGAAACGAACCGAGAAAACTATAGGTCGGGCCCCGCTGGCGGTGACGACCCTCGAATCGCATAATCCCTTTGGTTCTGGAAACGAGTCGGCGCTTTCATTCTCGAATAAACGACCGATATCGATCGCGATCGGTATCTCGCGTACCGTGACGAGATACGCAAGACTAATGGACCCTCGCTCCTCTCCGCTGTCTCGTCCCTTTCACGAGCCCTTATCCCCCTTTTTATCTTCCCTCGACAGAATGGCCCCTATGTTGTGAGCACACCCTTACATAAAGGGGCTCTACCTATCTCCCTCTTTCGTTGTTCTCGCGCACGACTTGCAAATTTTGCCCTCGATTTGCTCCCGACTAGTCTCTGTCTTTCTCTTTGATTTAATCAAGGAAAACACTCGAAACCTCGGCCGAGATGCGCACACGCGTGCATCATCGCGAATATGCCTCTTTCGAGGGACCCTCCGATTACCATCGATGATTATCGCATGACGCAGTTTGGATATTGAAAAGACGTGTCGTTTATGTTCATGTTAGGGGAAAAGTTATTCTTACGATGTGTTACTGGCCTGTCTGATGCGAGCAGCAACATTTAACGAGCGTAATAAGCGGCTTGATTTCTCAGGTTGGATGTTAGAACTTACGTAAGGAAGTAATAAATATCATGTATCTTGTAATTTCGTACCGACCGCGATAAGTCTGAGAAAACACGTGACGCAATATAGATGCATTACAACACTGAACAGATAGTAATCATTCAAGTAGCTACTAGAAAAATCACAAGACGGCAACACATCCTTTCTAAAATATGTGATAGCATACGATCTCTCTGTCTCTTGTGTCTCAAACTTGCCAACCAATCGAATTTATTATACCCTGTGTTCTTTCTCGTTCCTAATTTGCCCATCAATTACACGCGATTATATTAACGTCTCCTCCGAAGCTCATCACCTCGACAATTTTCTATCTCAGCGAGTAATCTCGACTCGAGAAAACGACGCTGGGAATCATATGGTTCGCGGATGTCCTCGTAAAGACGAAGAGGAGCAGCAGGCGCCACGACCTTGCGCACAGTTGGGCGCGTTTCATGGCCTGTCGAAAGTGTGCCATTAAATACCAACGAAGCGATTTGGACGCGTACGAGGCATCGGATATTGCCGCGGATTTCGCGGCCAGGATACGACGACCAGTTAATAGAATCGTGCCGGCGCGAACGACCACGGAGTTCGGGTCGTTAACACCGCTAACGCCGTGTCCAGCCAACTATACTGCCACGAATTTACACAATCGTTGGAAACACGCGAACGTGCACCTTCCGCACCCCAATTGGCCCGTGCTCTTCCTCGTGCACGAGTTTCGGCATCGTGCAATAACCCGCGAACGTGTCGGAGTCATTAGCGTGCACACTGGCGCTAGGAATTTCTGTAGTTCCGTTTGTTACAGCGAACGAACAAGAAAACATAGCAGCGCGAATTTAATTGTACGATCATCGTCTCTGGCTAAAGTTGTTTGCTTGGTCTAGATGGTTGCGCGGTCTCTCGAGGGTTGAGAATATTAGCGGATGCGCTCAGAGGGATTTTAAATCGTTTCTGGGTTATTGCCCCTGAGTATATGCTCGTCTAATTTTCTTGCTTTGTTTGCAAGCGTGACAGATTTCTGGGTAGAGTCGTTCTGCTTTATGAGTTTCTCGTACGAACTATTCGCAAATATTCGTGTAACTCGCATCCGGGGATATTCGATAGGAAAAGTTGCGGTTGCAGTTCGAGTTGAAACTAATTGCAACTTCGGGCAATCTGAATATTTCTTTTAGCCGTGATAGGGCAACGTATATCGTATACGTAGTGAAGAAAATAAAATGAGGAAACGGTGGTCTTTGTTCTTTTTAGAAATCAAATTTTTGGTAAAAATAAGTATACAGCATGATGAGTGTTTTAAAATAGACGAATATTGCTACTAGATTTGCATGCTTTCAAAATAATATAGAACAGAAAAATTTATAATAAAAATATACACTGTCCTCATACATTATTTATATATTGCTATATATATTCATAAAAGATAAAGAGAAAACTAATGAAACAGTCGAATTAAGAACCGAACACGATTAAAACGTACCTAATTAAAACTGTTATTTCCAAGTCCATTAAAAATAAGTCTCAATAAAAATCAATGGAATAAATCGTAATAAAAATTCGATTAAGCAAAAAAAAAAGAGCAACTCGACAATTTCTCACCAACAAATCTCTTTTCAAATATCAAACAGAGAGCCGTAAAAAACGAAAAAATTTCATTCAACCGTCGCATACGATGGAAAACAAAATCGCAACAGCGCGTAAATGCCGAAGTAAGAGGAAAGAAGGAAAGAAGTGGGAAACGTCTGAAGTTCCGGAGAAGTCAATGCACCGCGTTACTGAAACTGCGCCGGGCGATACGCTTCAAGGTGATCTCTTCCGCACGGTTCGCGCTCGTAAAAGTTCACGAGCTCGACAATTACATGAAAGAGTCGTAAAAGCGTAATGCCCCGTGGCCAGGCTGTACCGTCGTATAACGACGTCGTACGAGCATCCTCTGGCGTCCGACACCGTTACACACACGCTTCAACACTCGCGTCATATCGGAAACAAATTCACCAACAGAAATCGACACGATTTCTACACGATATCATAGAGAAGAAGAGATAAAGCGGCAAAGAATAAAAAAGAAATATGAAAAAGAAAGAGAAAGATATAGATAGCAAACACGCGAATGTTATTGAATGAATCGTAGCGGTTACAGTGGCTTTTCCGCGTGGAAAAGTCAACCGGCGCCGGAAATACGAAACCAGCCTTTATATATAGACTCCGGGAATATAAAACATCTCGACCACTTGCTCGCACTGCACCAACACCAAAGCGTTTAAACCGGCTACACCAACTGGGAAAAAAGCAGATAATTCTCGGACGAAAGGTGAACAGATCGCGAGGCAGGATATTCACCAGAGAATTAAGTTCATTGTAAACATCTCTCTCTTCTACTCGCATCCTTTTATAATGTAACGTATAGTATGAATATTATATATACATTATACATTAATATTACATATACGCCAGTGTATTGGTTCCATTCAGCAGTTAATTAAGATTACACGACAGGCGGCCACGATGTCAATTCGAGAGTGGTATATGTTGTCTGTTCTCATTAAACATCGACAAAACCAGTCCTGGACATATCATTGTCGGTTATCACATGAGAACTGTACATATACGTAGACACGTAAAAAGAAAGCGAGAGGAAGGAAGAGGAAAAAAGAGCGATGACGCGAGAACGTTAAAGTCGTCGAATAATACTTGAGAGAAAATAATCGCATCTTCGTCTCGAACAGATATATATATGTCGAGTTCTCGTTGGGATTAGGGGCGTGTAACGAATCTTCATTTGGATTAGCCATTGTTGTTATACAATATAGATGATATTTACTGGTACAAATATGATTATTACAGAATTTGATAAGTAACCGTGGCGATTAGATACTGGAGATACTAACGACAATGATCTTAGGTTCAATAACAAAACCACGGTCAACGGGATAGCAAACGCGTTTTCTTCCAAAGTCTAAGTCAAACTGAACTTACTTGTCCACAATTCAAGTGTAACTCAACTTGTGCTCTACTTGTCCACAGTACAAGTAGAACACAACTAACGCGCCTCAGTCCAAGTGGAACTCTCTGTACCCCTCGGGTCAACTATATTTTTAAGGAGAGCTATACAATTACTTCATACCTCTGTTAGATAAAAACGTTGATCCCGTGATCGTGGCTACGTTTAGCGACTAGTTGTGTTACTTCGAGCACAAGTCTACTGTCATAAATCTCGGGCAAACATAATCGGATTAATCATAAACAACTATTTGTAAGTTTTATTATATAAGTGCAGCTATAATAAAAAGTCTAGACTAAAGTATTGGGGATCTTGCCAAACATTCCAAAAGAAAGGACATCTTTCATCTCCGACATATATATATATTTACACGACATATATTGACCGATAATGAATAGGTTCCACGTTTCAGCTGAATCATTCCAATTACAGTCTGGCGTACAAACCGCCATCGATTCATTAGGAGAGAGAGAGAGAATGATGGTTCTCGGTACTCACGCGGTAGCGCGTTTACGAGTCACTCGATACGTCAGAATGGCGAACGGACGCGTATGTCCGACAAGTGTGTTGCTGTATATACCTGTTGCTACAAGCACGAGTGCGTGCCTGGTCCAAACCAATACAATAAATTCTTGTTGCGTCAATGATTAATCATGAATGACAAAACGCTGTAATATGATATCGTCCGCCACCGCTAATAATAAATGACCGCGGACGGGGAATGACTCGATCTGTGCGCCGTGTGCGTACGTTTCGCGATTCGTCGCCGACGAATCATCCGCTGACAAACGAAACAAACTCGCTGGCTGTGACTCGTTTTTAGAACGAACGACAGCGACGGGTTCATGGAAAACCGATAAGGCCGGACAGGGTAAGCTAATGTTATTTCAGTCGGAAGGATATTTGAGACAAGCCAAGTAATTCGTCCCGTGATTGGTGAAATTTGATTGTAAATAATTTTGAAGATCTACATTTACAAACGCACACAGTTCCATGACCATAAACATATTCCATGGATAATGATTATTAGCAACCAAAAAAATTCCGTTACCGATTATGGCTATCGATAATCGTAAAAAAAATTTCAACATCCATGGTGTTATCAGTAGCCAAAACAAAATTCAGCCACCGATAATGATTATCGGTAAGTATAAAAAAATGTCGGCATCCACGATGATGCTATCGACGATCAAAACAAAATTTCGGTCTCGATGACGGTTACTAACGACCAGACAATGACAATAACATAAATAATAGTAAAATGAACCTAAAAAAAAAAAGAATGTGACATTACCTTTCTGCACTTCCCGGCTTTTCTATTTTCTGTTGATCAGTGCGGTTTCTGAACGATTGAAATATCGAGGTAGCGGCGCAGCTAAGGAAGTCGTGGCGGAGATCAACAAAAAAAGAAACTGATCAACTTCAAGGAGGAAGATCGATCTTTGGATCAATCGTACGAGATGCGACATCGTTCACGCAATCATGCTCGCGTATATGTACGTTCATCGCGCGATCACGCGATTAATCTTCGTACTGCGTGAATCAGCGGAAGTGCCACGTCCACACAAGCAACCAGTGTGCATTTTATATGAAGTCATTTGCATCGAACGCGACCACGAAGTGTGGCCTATAAATTACCACGTGTCCGCGATAACCGCAACGCCGACGAAAGACAATAAACTCCAGCGACGCGAACGCTTCTGTTTGTCCTCCTTCTTTCCTTTTCTCTTCTCTTCTTTCTCTCTCTCGTCTTTTTTTCTATAACCTCGGCTACCTTTGCACAGCTCCGATCTAATTGCTACTCTCCACACGGACTCCAAGTCTGTCGCATGACTGAACGTTCGTGTGCAGGTGAATTAACACGTGACCGTCCATTGACGTTTAGTATGCCGTGTCTTTGAACGGTAATGTGTCGGGCTCTTTCGCCTGGGTTATGTAAATCGCGATGCCCGTCGTGCTATTCTCCAGACATTTGTCAATTTGCTCAATACCAGCGTTCCTTTTATTTCGTTCGTTCATTCTTCTACGTTGTAACAGTTTGCTGGAAATATGTACTTATACTGACACAGCGAATAATATAAAGTTGTAAATTTTGTTCAAATGAATTTCTTTTAACTAAACGAAGCTTGGTATTATGTATCTTTCACGATACAATATTACGTTTTGTATCTTCCCCGTAACAATGTTACGTTTATGCTCGGTTAAAGAAAATAAAATTATTTGAACCACAAGCCTGTATTTTGTGAACAATGCCAACTTCCTTTATATACCGCACAAAAACATTGTTTCTAATAAATGAATCTACTTGCCGACTAACTTCTCAACAACTTTACGAATAACAAAAGTAAACTCTCCAACTAGGTCAAACTATATATTAGATATCTGCCTGGCACCAACATACCGGAGACAAATCGCTCATAAGAGTTAAATTCAGCCAGAGGATGAAGAAACACTGTAGATCGTTGTATCAAACATGGTATCAAAACTAGAGTGAACATCGTATTAAAAGTCGCACCTAATCCACCAACAAACATCCAAGACTAAACTACTAAATCCCTTCCCATCCGCCAAAAAATTTACAACATTCGACTCACTTAACCCTAACTTAAAGGTAGCTTTATAATATTTACAAGCTTGAAGCCTCGTTCCATTCAGAATCTTCGTCTAAAAACCTGTTCAAGAGCCAATCAACCACCCACGCGAGATAAAGAAACGTGTCCAGGATCGTAAAGCTGCGTATCGTTCGATCGGAAGGACGATCGTGGGTAGACTGGCGGCGCGGCGCGTAAATTCAAAGGCGTTCCTCGGCGACCTTACGACCTTCTCAGTAGGAGTTGGTTGTGACTCGACTCCGACGCGCGTTGTATCCGCCGCTAATGAAGACGCATACACACCGGTGACGTTGCGGCGCAATAATGAAGATCTACGGGCGAAAGTAAAGCCACGGCATGGCTTGTCGACCGTATACTATACACACTTGCGCGTGTAGCCAACTGAGAAGGAGAAGGCGGGAAGCATTGCGAAGAAATACGCGGGAAGAAGCTGTTCAGCGGGTCGGCTGAATGGCCGGTGGCCAGGTAAGGTCGTAGCACAGCTGCTTTCATTAGAGTAGTCGCGTACATTCACTGGTTCTTATGCAGGTACAGCCGAGATTTATGGATTATTGGATTGTTCTTGGTAGTCGCGATTTAACCCTCTCGCTAGTAAAAGCATTGTTGTGCGCTTATTGCTGAATTGTCGTATTTGTACATGAAATGTGTTTGAATATTTATTATAGAAAACTTGGATGTTCATATTGTTGTATGTGTTGTATAAAATATATCGATACTACGGGCAGCAATCCGAAAGTGTATGTAGAAACTACGAAATGTTTGTTGGAAACTTATTGCAAAATTTAGTAAAAAATTACAGATGAATAACCATACTAAAACATGCAGTAGGTGTTTATATTTAAGAGAAATATTAAGGTTAATAAACCTTTAAAAAACCGTAAAAAAAACGCAATATTTAATAAAATATTGTGGATTTTCAGATTCGTTTCAATTTTTACCAGTGTAACTGCTATAATTACGTCTCATTATAGCGTCAAATGAGACTTCAGAAAGTTTCGTATAACACGCGTTACATATTTCATACATGTAAAATCTACAAGTGTTCGATTACTTTTGTGAGCTTGTGTGTATACAGAGAATATCACTATATTCTTTTTTGTTGAGATTCCTATCGAGGTAATAGGATACTTGATGATTTGACTCGCAATAAATATGAAACAAAAAAGAGAAGAAAAAACATAAAGTAAACACGCAGAGTCGTTAAGTCAATCGCGTGTGAACTGAACAAGCGTCGATCAGGCAAATGCGAGAAATATAAGGAGATACAAGAGCTTCAACTTGGGCTAGGACCGTGCGAAGAAATTTTTTATACAAGCACGTCGTACTTTTTGTCAAGCAAAAGAAATAAAGACTACAATCACCATGGTTACAATACACTTGTTACTTCAAATTTATTATCGTAATCTATGTAGCTAAAAAACTAACAAAAAAGACTTTTATTTTGGGAAAAGAAAAAAACGGAAAGATTTACACGTTCATAGTTTTGACATAGGGCGGAGAATGCATGAATGATAAAGTGACTGTGCTGACAAGACAGGTGAAGATTAGGGTCAAAGGAGACAAGTATGTAGTATAGCCCATGGCGCAATCAAGAAAGACCAGTTAATTAATCACCGTTGATAAATAGTTAATCATCCAAGTTAATCTTCCGCTTGAGGAGTATAGTGAGGTATAATACAGTATATGTAAGCGTGATCATTATGTCATATCATAGTTTCGTTTCATACGAGGATTTCCCACATACACGTAGAATTTATCGTAAATTTCTCCAAGTTTTCAAAAAACACACTAAAAGCATAAAAGTACACGTTATTAACGTCTTCCTGGCCAAGGGATTGCACGAGCAATTCCCAACCGGATAATATCGCAGCCAGAAGGTTAAATATTCTGGAGATTGGTGTGATTAACTTGGTAGAAAAGAGCGCGGCGCTACCGGATTTAAAAGAAGCGGTTATTTATGAAACCCTCTTGTGTAATTTTCAAGAAAACGAGGGGAATTAAGTGGCTAAGTCGCTCGTTAAATTCAGATGGAGGAGGTGTGTTATTGCTACGGACATTAGCAAATGGCACCGTAAAACCATATCCTCCGACGATACGCAAGAATCACAGACGATTTTTAAGATTAGTCGATTAAGACCTACCAATTAAAAGATTTAACGTCATATTTTACAGAAAAAATGATATTGCAATATCTATCGCACCTGTCGTATTAATCCCAATCTCAAAAATAATGTTAACAAGCTCTCAGCGAATTAATATTCGGCAATGAAAATAATAAATGAATCAATGAAATTCTTTTAAATCTTCATTGCGAACAACGTTTTAGAATTGGTTCGTTCGTATGACAATTCTTAACAGATTACACGTACTGCCGTTTATGATAGTTTCATGACTTGATGTTGCTAACACATTAAAACGGAGTTTCACGAAACATATTCCAGCGGTTACCAACGTCATCCGAAGCATGAATGCTGCGATTTTAATGTCAACTCGCAGCACAAATTCAAATAGGGGCATTATCTAACGACTTAATAGCGGTTTAAACTGAAATTCGCAGACATGTTAAAGTGATCGGTATTGGAAATAAAGCTGCGCGCTTTCGTCGATTGTCTCGCGATACGGCAAAAATAAAAACCACTAGGCAAAGTGCATGTAACATTGAACGTTTCAAAAACTTACGCGAATTCCGTATATTGAATTTAATGTGTTTCTAAAATACGATTTATCGTTGTTTGACATTTTCTCATATTCGATATTAATATCGATATTAACGTCAAATAATATGAAATTAAAGAAAAAGGAAAAATTCCAATATACCGTAGAAAAGAAATTACAAAACATAAAGAGGAGATAGAAATTTCGTTCGATAGAAATTTTCTCGACTCACCATAACGTAGTGGCGCTGCATCTCGGTCTTCTCCTGGGCGAGTTTCTCCAGCTCCAATTTAATACTGGACAGAACAAGCAGGAAAACGCACATGTAAGCAAAACATTAGTAAATGCAGGGCTACATACGAAAGCTTCAGGGCAGGTTTTAAAGTAGTAAAGGTATCGATATTTATAGAAACAATTATTTCAATCGTAACGATAAAATAATTCATCCGTGAACGATAAATAATAAGAGTCGAGAAAACATTGTCAAATAGGTTTACACGTATTTAATAAAATCATCGATGCGAATCGATGATCGTCGATTGTCAAGCTCCGTAACAGGTAAAAACATGATCGGTATGAGAAACAGGTTCATAACATCGTTAACGCGAGATATATGTATCAACGTTCAACTTTTTCACGCCTGTATAAATTATCTTTATTTTTTCCTTATTTTCTAGATGTTCTTCCCTTCTTCACATCTGAGAGATCGATTTTCCGCTTCAGTCACGTTTCTCGAGCGAGAATATTGCAGAAGGTTCGCACAGAGCCAAGCTATTAAAAACACACAATTAGTAGAGCCGCAACAAACAACGATAATAGTCGTTACACGATGGCCAATTGTATACGGCAGAATGTATGTAACATATATAGTAGACGTATCAGTTTTTCTTGTCGCTATGTGAAACGATCGAGAGTATGGCGATACGCCTCTTTTAAACCGCATAGGAAAACTAGCGTATCGGAAGCAATGCAATTGCGTGAATATTTCATGGAATCGAGGAGAAGGAATTTATTTTGCTCGCGTAAATCGGATTCACGGGAAATCGATGCACTGGCGATATCTATTTGCTGGGATTTACACGGAGTATTAATTTCCTCTGTTAGTATCACTTGGTCGTAGGTTTTGGGATAGACGTTTCCGTTAAATTATTTAATTGTAGAATACCTTATTTTAATTTATACTGTTTTTTTTGTGTTTATGACAAAACCAGTCAGTAACAATAAAATGTTCCAAAAAGTCTGATATTAAAACAAATGTAGTCTAAAATTTAATTCAATTAAATGATAGTAAATAATTGAAATGAAATGCAAAGTGTATACTATGAGCACCTAGTACGAGTTGAAAATTAAAAAAAAAAAAGAAAGAAACGCATTTGTTCTTTCTGGCATCATATAGTACTCGTTAAATCGGATAAAAGATGCTTAATAAGCGAACTTTTCCTGGAATAATACAAATTACTCGTGAATATATGTACGTACATGTATAATTACGTTTATGGTCGGACTATGACTAACAAACTTATGACTAATCAAAGATGTAGTTTAACAAATTCAACATGATCAGTTTCTTACTCGAATGATGAAATAATATACACGGATTTCACAGTATTGAATCCTTGGCAACGTCACTCACGTGACTCACAAGTAACGTGATTTATCGTTGTACTGTTGTATCTAATTACCATATCATTGCACCTTTAGTTTTTAGATCGAAGCAAGAAATTAAACGATCGTTTATAATATTCACACTGAGAAGCGGAGAAAATTTCAATTATACAAGATTGAAAGGACAATTAATCCTATTCATCGAATAGACTAATTAAACTACTACGAAACAAACTGATTAACCCTATTTCTATTAAACAGACTAATTAAACCACTCAAAGAATGATACTTAACACTTTGTGTGCCACGTTGGTCATTTGTGACCGGAGCGTTTGAACTTCTTACAATTTAAAAATTGAATGAAAATTGACAGTTGGGGCATTTTGGATATAACCGATAAATAGAAGCTACTTTGAAACAAAAAGTGCCCCATTGAACAATTAAACATTTTTATTAGAACATCGATAAAAAAAAAATGAACAAATCTTGCATCTAACGCTGCACTGCGTTTGCATCCATATCTTCGAGGGGTAATCTACGAATATTATGCTATTTTATAATCATATAATTGAAGTTAGAAGTGTGCACATACTTTACTTTATATATAGAATGAGCAAATACTGTTTACTAATATCTTCTACACGTTTCAATAATATATTCAGCGCGTTTTGCTTACGACGAAATAACGAATGCGAATGGTTTGTTGAAATAAACGAAACCTTGTTATAATATGTCGGTATCAATTGTTAACAAAGGAGCCACGGTGGTCACCCGTGACCATCAATAAGATAAACGGTACATTGGGGAAGAATCTTGTCTTACATTATCGATTTATTACTATTTTGTCATTATATGCTTTGAATAATAAAAATACTCCCGTGGCGACCCGAGAGAAACATGTGATTTCGGCGTGGCATTCAAAATGTAAATCCAAAATTTAAATTTCAAAAAAAATCGTATCTGCGATACAATAATTTTTCTAATTTACTGTCATGCTTTTTTCCTCCGTTCATCGACTACTGTACATACTTCGAAACGCATAGCCCTTTCTTTAGCACCGATTGCAATTAAAATTAGGAAAAAGAGCGCGATACGAACGATGAAACATTGAATTGTCCGATCAAAAACAAGCCGGAGCCTATAAGCGTGATCGGACAGGGCTTGGGAACGTTGATTTTTCATTGGGGCTAAAATCGATCTTTATCGACACGCAGCGGGTCGTTATTGCGCCCGGCCAAAATAATAGGGCGTTAAATGGAAAATTAATTTCCACTGATCCCGTCGGCGTAACAATACGTCGCGAAACGACGCGACCAACCGCATATAAGGTCCCTTTTATAACGGAAGTAATTTTTTAACGACAATAGAACCGCGTCATATTTTTGTTTACCAGCCTGACAGCGAAATAGACCCCCTGGTCCGGGCGTGCTCGCGTTCCTGTAAAATTGCATCCCTTCCCGCCGTTCCGTATAATAAATATGTGCTCGTAATAGTTGAGTGCACTACGTAACACCGTATGCAGAAACCTTCCAGTGAATGTATTGGTGTCTGCAACAATGTTCACGTGTATACAGGGTGTTTCGCGCAATTGGACCACTATATATCTTTGGAATGATAGGGGACATAAACAAAAGTTTCATGAGGAAAAATTACATGGTTTCGAACGATGTACAATTTGATTAATGTGTTGTGCAAGTGGCGGCGTTTTGAACATTTTTAAGCCGTTTCCATCTTTTTAAGCGAGACTATACCATTCGTTTATATATCAATCGAGGTATCATTTTTATTCTCTGTAAAGCAGCGTTAACGTAATATAACTGACGCAGAAGCTATCTGCATTTCATTATATTTATTATAAAACGATGCATCGTGTGACGTGTACAGAAATTTGTAGGTCCTGCTTTCGGAAAATGCATGTATACACGTGCTTACGCTGTGTGATACACCACTCGAAACAATTTAAATTCGTCTAACGAGTAAAGGCACGTACGTATTGCGGATATTTCTGCAAACTTATATCTCTGTGAATACGGATAGAAGATGTAACCTAAACAAAGATTTGTTTTATCGCTAAATACAATAACGAGTACTATTATACTTTGGATATTTCTTATATTTTTCCATATTGCGTGCATTATATTTTACATCTTCAAATTTCCCATAAATACACGTACGTATGCATAAACAGCGGTCTACTAATAAACCTTTTGTCCGTCTTCTACCGTTTTAAAGTTATGGCCCATTCGACGAGAAACACCTTGTATACGGAGCATATACCAGCACGTTTATATTGTACGCGTTTCCACCCGTGTTCCTAGCATTTTACGAACGGCCAGCAACAGCTCGGACATCGAGATAATTCTTCCCGGTTTTCCCCGCGTTATAACGCCAATTACGCAAGAATTATGTTTTACGATATTTTTCTTCGCTGGCCGAGTACGTTGTAGGCTGTGTTCGGGCCCGTGTACCGTACTACGAGCGACACGGTTCGCTGTTGTCGCGAATGGAAAGTGGCGTATTATCATTTAACGAGCCGCGTTACGGCGTATTAAAAAAGGGGAAAACCGGTGATTGGCCTGAAACCGAAACACCAGTGTGCCATTTCTGTAAATGGTAAGAATTGAAATAACCGGACCTGAATGAATCAAACGTGTGAAATTAAGTGGAAGTTACGTACACAGTAGCTTACGAATGTATTTGTACAATTACAGAAACTTTTTATGGAAATACAATGTGTATCATAAGAAACATTTTGAAATTTCGTTAGCATCGTAATAAGATCCGACTGTCGTAATTGTATTGGTAAAATTCGAAACGAATCTGAAAATGTATTACGATGTAACATAATGCATTATATTAATAAGCCTTTATTTAAAGATAACATTATCTTTGTGTTATAATGTTATTTATAATTAATCCTAAAGATAATATTTGTTTCTAACACTAATTACGTATGTGTTTAACATTAGAACTACCGATAGTTAACACGAAGCTATTTCTACCAAAACCAGCTAAAATGACTGGTCTTTTAAAAAAAAATACGCAATAATAGAATATTTGTATATTTATTGATTTATTACTTTCTTACAGAAGGAACTCCATGTTATGTAGTAGATTTTTGGTGTTATTAATCCATCTGGGGTCCCTGAATGAGGGTTGACACATTTATAAAATTGTAAAACCAGTCATTTTGACTGGTATTGGTATAAGTAGCGTTGATATAAAATTATTTTCAGTTTGAATACATAAAAAAACAAAATAAAATTCATTATATTATTTTTTTAGTTATCGTTGCGAAAGTCATTACATCATTGCGGAAAAAAGATATAACATGAAGTAGGAATTTTAAAATAAAATTCTAAAATCAGTCAATTTCACTGGTATGGTAGTTCTAGTGTTAAGATATCACGTATACTAATCTTTTTTAATAAACACACCTATATTTGCGGTAAATGTGTCGTAACATTTACGCATGTTTCTAGATTGATTTCAAATTTTACCAATGTAATCGTGACAGTCGTGTCCCATTACAGTGTTAATGAAATTGCAAAATGTTTGGTATCGATCAACTCTATAAAATGAAAAGCAGAAAGAAGCGATGATGTTACAAACACTCTTCCTGAATGTAGTAAGTCGAATTAAAGTAATTGGAGTAACGAGATTAAAAAAATAATCAATTTCTTAAAATCCTGAAAAACTCATAATAATTGTTATAAGGATATTATAAATATACTAAATAAATCACAGTATACAAAATGGATATTTGTAAACGAAATTTATACCTCGATTGGTTTTCACGCTTTTGGTATATTTGATGACGAAGTTGTATATTGCGATATGGAAGTCGTTGAACGAATGTGGCTCGAGTAAAGGCAGAAAAAAACTACCAACATGGGTTCCGTAATCTGAGGACAACGAGTGAATAGTATACTGTGTGTAAACATATCCTTTCTTTCTTTTCATTTGTTTTTTTTTTTTTTTTCAGTTTCTTCTGTTTCGCTCTTTTCCCTCTTGGCTTGTCATCGTGTAATGCCTGTGTGTTTCTATTTTTTCACTGGCCAGTTTCTCGCATTCCAATTTAAGGCTGTATAAAGGGAACAAGAACACAGCATTAATATCCAGCAGCCCTTGTGAACGCGCACAGCCTTTGTTTCTTCGTTCGTTCGTTCGTTCCTTGTGTCGTTTGCCTTCATCGCAGCCGTCGTCATAGTCGCAGCATTAAATTAAAACGCGCGCACGTTCGCGTTTCGCGTTGACAATGAAACTAACGAGAAAAATTGTTACGTACGAAGGGGAAAACAAAGAGCTTGGTAAAAGAATGGGAAAAGAGAAACGAGAGAAGAAAAAGGAATCGGGTTGGCTAATTCGTGACAACGAACGGAGTAAGAGCAGCGGCCTCCTGCAAACAGCTTCGAACGCAGAGTAATAACCCAATGAACATCCTCATAAAACTCACTCTGTGGCAAAACGACTTCCCCTTTCCTCAACTGCCATACCACGATGCATATACACGATGTTTCGTGATACAATCAGCAAGTGGATGATTCTATATGAAAAGGTAAATCGAAAATATACGATAACATTTCTTTTATTCCATGCGATGCTTCGTTTTCGATAGAATTCAATCTTTTCGATATATTTTCTATACACCTGAAGCTGGTTAATTAGCGACTGGTTACGATTACGCAATCAGCAGGAGTATGTTCTACAGGTGGAAATACGTGAAAAATGTAGAGACAAAATTTTTACGTTTAAGGTTTCATTCGAAAAAAAAAAAAAAATGGAGTTTGAACATGTCTAATTAAAAATTGCCCTGCTACGCGAGTAGGTACTTGATAAATATTGAAGTTTCATTTTCTCCGAAATTCTGTGAACAAATTTTCCCTACATTTCCAATTTATTTTCCCTGATTATTCAATCCTATACAATCCGCAGTTAGTCAAGTTAAAAAATACACGATAAATTTCCACAAACTCGATTTACTCGAAAACGAAGAGCGTCGTACGAACAGATTCTGTTCCACATTTTTCGCTTAACTTTCCACGTAAAATCGCTGTCTCGTTGATCGTACTACGATTACTGCTACACCCTGTAGATACATGCTGCAAGACATACTTCACACAGCCACTTTCCGTACGTAATGTATCGTATCTCCGATATCTATCGTGTTGGCAACTAAGCGATTGCGGATTTTGTCAATAGCATCTAATGACAAAATCCGCTATCACTTAGTTGCCAATCCAATAATTATCAGTCGTGGAAACGTTCGATAAAAACAAACAATCCGGCAACTGATAGTTAGTTGCGAATAGTTAGTAACGAATGATAGTTATTCGTTAAAGCATAATTGGATGAGACGGGTCTACCGGAAGGAAAAAACAGCCAAGGCGATTAACTAATCTCGCAGCCGCGTCGGTTAGCAGAGAAATTGTAGGATTCGCGTGAGTCGATGGCGGAAGGCATTGCGACGCAACGAGAGGCACCCATCGATGGGAATTGATAGGCAATTATTGTTCTCCGTTGGATCCTCGAATCGCGGAAGCGAATGTCCATCGAATGCCCGGCGTGCTTCGACCTTTTGCTGTTCCAGCCGCGAAACTATAGTGGCGCGACACGACCCGTGTGATCGACAGACAATGTTATATCGCGCGTGTACAGGACAGTCGTCGTGGCTGCGTAAAATAGCCCTTCCGGTTGCTGGTCGATGGCGATCTATATGCTCGATACTCGTAACGAGGCTCACGAACGTTTTTACGAACGTGGACGAACGTTTGCTTCAAAAGGGTCGGTTGAATTATTCAGCAGAGGGCGTTGTTCGATTTAGCGCGCTGCAAATTACATGTTCTTTTAATAAACTTTAATAAACTTAGAAGGACTATTTCACTGTGATCGTGTTTTTCTCAGAATGTTATTTTCCAACCTTGTAGAATGGATAAGAGAGATATTAAATCGATTCATATCGAATCCTTCTTGTGTTTATGCGTAGGCCTTTTCTGTGATATAAACCGAACTCGTGTTTTTGCGTTTGGTATCTTTCCACGGTTACAAAAATAGCAAAAGTGTTTGAACGGTTTGCAGAACTTTTTTCCAACACGAATTTTTTCAATAACGAAGATCGAAGAATTTTTCAAAATATAAACCATGACACGCTCAAAGACGAAGAAAGTTACCGTAAAATATGCCGTGTCACAGTAGTTTGGAAAAGACGTAATCCTCATTGAATTTCAATATCTGTATAAGGGGCAATTGAAAGGGAAAAATAAATGACACCATCCGTTCGACTACATCACGATAAATTAATACGATATTAACGATCGATCGTTCGATAATTCTGGTTGGGTGAGCGGGCTCGTGGAGCCCATTAATTATTTCAGATTGACGCGGTGCAACAATTTACAAGCCGTCTTATCGAGTCCGCTTCTCTCCACCTGAACGTTCCAAGACATAAATACGCGGAAACGCGCACCTGTTCCTCATCGCGAGCGTACAGCCGTTACGAAATTCACCACGGTTCGAGCTCTCTCAATTTGTAAACGGCAAATTTATAGCCCTCTCGTTCCCTTCCACCTCTCATCGTCACACCCTATATAACGTGCTCATACTTATGCGGAATCGAGTCCGCGAAAGCATTTATCCGAGCGTACCGTGTTTGATAATAAAACTAACGCGGTCTCCGCCACTTTCCGCATCATCGAGCGTATAATACAGACATAAAATGAATTATTCTATACGATCGCGCTGTTTGCGCGGAAAATTCTCCGCTGCGGTTTATGCAATCTTTCTAGCCGCGTTATTCCCGGCAACGCGCCCGGCATTTGTTGCGTTCTGATCGAACATTGTCGAAAATAAATCATTCAATCGAGAGAGAAATGTGTTTTCGTCTATGTACATTTCCTTTCGTTTCTTTTTTTTTCCTTTTTTTTTTTTTTTTTTTTTTTTTTTAGAAATATACGCGCGTATGTGCAAATTGTGAATACGCCAAATTGGGTGCTTTGATTGGTAATTGGATTAAAAGCCGGCGCGTTATACTATTTTTTAGGATGTTTGTCTGATTAAATTGGATATAGATTTTTCAAGTATTTCCCTGTATTGAATTATTTTGTTTCATATATTGCGTTATTCAATTACTAAACCTGTTATTCTTCTTGCATCTATAGATACAATCTGAAATAGAGATGGTATATCAATGGATATTATTAAAATACAGGTAGTTTTTCAATATTTTATAGATAGCTGTTGAATATTCCACACTTTTTTATCGATGAAAGTATTTCGAAAATGATATTTTAAGATGCAGAAAAAGCGAATAAAGCAGCAGTGAAGTGAATCAAATTCACGTTCTTCGCATATTTTAATATGGTAAGCAGTTTTATATAATTATCAATTTTCAAGGATTTGTATGAAAGTTTAAAAATAACGTTTAGAGAAAGTGCCTCGGTCAGATTCAGATTGGATAATCGTACTTCATCGATCGAACTCAATTCGGTTCGAAGAGATCGGATTGACGTAGCTTTTCAATCTGATTCAACTTGATTCAAATCGTTCTGACTCGACTTAGCCGGACCCAAACGACTCACGCGGATTCGGCCCAAACGAACTTAATTGGAATTAATCCAATCTAAAGCAATTCAGTTCAATTTCATTTAATCCAACTCGTTTCGATCTGAATCGACTCAACGGCCGACCGATCTAAATAGCTCAATTTTATTTAACTCGATCCGGTTCAGCTGGATTAAACCGATTGATCTTCGTAATTATAAAACGACAATAAAAATAAGAATTAATCAGAAAATAGATGTGGATAAGAAATACCTGAAAACGTGTATAAGTGAAGCGTGGAATTATCAACATGGCATTAATATGCTATTTTTACATTATCATAGTGTTGAGAGAATATGTATAGAACAAAAATGAAAATGTCATCCAATTAACGTTAGAACTCTAGAAGCTTCATTTTATCGTTGGTATTGACAAAATCACTTAGTTGCCAACCCAATAGAACCTCGAAAATGATTATGCGATAATTTTCAATTGTAAATTCCAAAATGCAAATGATTTTCGTGATCTTAAAAATATTTTTAAAAATAAAATATATTTTATCGAGTCATATTCGATAACTCTTTATTAGTTACATAATAGACGAACTATTTTTTATTCAAACTCAAGTTGAACGTACCATGGAAACTTAAAGAATGAATATAATCAGTTAGTTTATACATATTTATCCGACGATGTAACTAAGAATAAAGATGTTCTATTTCAAATTCCGTACATAGTAAATTAACATGAAATTTGAAATGTTTACAAAGACAATTTATCTTAATAAAATATCTTTCCTTCGTTTATACTCTGCCACACTTTATATTTACAAATTAAAATTGCAAAGTATGAAACTTCCTTTCTACGTACTTCACGATATCTACTTCAATAACCGATTAATTATACGACTTCTAATAATAGATTACGCTAGTCTGCTATATCTTCCTAGAACACTAGATCGCAATAATTAGAGAGAAAATAAGCATAAACGGAATGATCGGATAAAGAGAACTGAAGATAAAAATAATCAGAATAGTCGGGAAACAAGAACAAGCGAAATAACCTCATTTGAAGTTCTATGCCGTATAATGTTAAGATTATCAGAACGGACAACATGATTCCTAATTTCTCTTAAAATGATGTATTTTCGATAATTAAAATAATCTTTCGTAAGATATACGAACAGAAACTTCTTTCTTTCCTGGTATTATGCATTTTCCTATACATTCTTCGTGTTAATTTCTCCACGAATTATACATTTTACGTACTTGATAGTTACAACTTCTATCTTCTACTAATTCTACTTCTTAATTCTACTTCAACCTTGTCTCATTCGTACTCGAATTACATACACGAACAGACCACTTAACCCTTTGCACTGCGAATTAATTTCAATTTCGTTACCATCAACTCGCAACGCTTTTAAGTGTTTTACTTGAAATTTACTTTAACTAAAAAATAAGAGAATTTAAATAAATAAAGGAAGAAACAAATTCACTTAAATACCAGTTTTATTCACGCTGTTGTTGTATTTTGTGATTGTTAAGTGTATGATGATATATCTTGAAACAATTTCCAGGATGCAATCCTGCTTTTCTTTCGTACGTTTCATAAAAAAAGGTGGACATGAGATAATGTCGAGTGGGATTCGACAAACGAGCTCCTCAGATAAAAACTGATGTCCGGTCACACTCGACATACGAGTGCAAAGGTTTAAGTACTTTTTTTCTCTGTCGAACAGCAGACACGTTAACTAACAAATTTTCAACGCCTGTGACATACAGTAACGCATGATCAGACAGAGTTTTAGCGGAAAGTGTTACGATCATCAATTACGAGTACGTACGCGTCGCCGCGGCAAATATTTTCATTCTCGTCTGGTTTGAACGGCGCAGTTCGCTTCGAACCGTGCGAGAGAGGTGCGAGGTATGGCCGAGGAAAAATCGAGCACTCTCCGGAAGAGTTGGTGTGCACCGAGTGCGAAATTGGCTACTTTCTGACCGTCCTGTATAGTTGCATGAGCGCGTGGAAATGTCGCACGCGGCTCACGTACGTCTCGCACATATTTATGCATGCATGCGCGTATGCACACAGCTCCCGGGTTTCTCCTCTCTCTCTCTCTCTCTCTCTCTCTCTCTCTCTCTTTCTCTCTGTCTTTATAGTTTCCTCTGCTTCGCTATCTCTCTTTATCCCCTGCTCTCTGGCCCTCGTGTCGTTGTGACACGAAACAGCAATTTAAGTTTCCGTCGTCGGTGGAAATCGTGCGGCACGTGACGCCGCGAATTAACACGTTAAAGGGTCGGAACATAAATTAACGTGTCAAGCCGTAGATAAGGATCGCCAGGCACACGGTGAAAACCGACACTTCGAACGAAGAAAGTTCCCTTATCAGGCAACTTTTCTTCGCTGCCCGGTTTACTCGCTTTGCGTGTACCCGATTCCTATCTCTGCCGATTACCTTCTATAGTCCTATACTTGTTACCGTTTTTACGACGTTATTTATTTCGAGCGGTCGGTCATAAGAACGCTTAACGGCTGGGCTGAGTGAAAAATATGAGATTCGTCTAGATTTGCTAAAAACTTTTCGAACATCGTTTCCACCCTTTTTATCAGGTAATTGGAATTTTTTTATTGTATATGTGTATATTAGTTGGAATTTCGGCGTTAGATTATAATTACTATAGATTGTCAAGGTGCAAACAGAATTTGTACGCAGTTGTGAAATATTTCGAATTGCAGTAATCTACAGAATGTACACAGTATATTGTTGAGAATTGTGGATCTTAATTGCCGAAATAAAAGTAAAGGAACACTAAGCTTACACTTAGAATTCAAATTAAAATAGTTTTAGATTTATTTAATAAACAATTTCCAGGATTTCCGTCGATATACATTTGCTCGTGTCTCAGCACTTTCCTTGTCTCACCATCTTCCATATCAGACTGTCAACGGAACAGTTACATTCATGTGTTTTTCGAGACGTCGCGCCCACATATACTTCCACACAATCATATTGACATCCGTGTGTCACTACTACGCGATCAATCTAGTCTACCACACAAAATTATATATATCTCAATATATATAAAATACACAGACTTGAATACTTTTCATTATATTTATATAATAGAAGAAAGAAATCTTCGATTGTATTCGTAGTGATGTGAATCTGTACAAAAATCTGCAGTTTAACTATAACAATGTCTAATTTAATAAATTCTACATAGAGTCACATTTGAGAAAAATTTCATTTTCATGAAATAAAGAAAATTAATTCGAGCGATGCAAAGTAACAAAGATTTGTATGTATACCTTCCTTTGTATGTATACCTTCCTTTGTATGTATACTTTCCTTTCACTGACTGACAAGTGATCAAACAAAAGAAAACAAAAATTGGACATGAAAACAGGTAACATAAAATGAAAATTCAATTCTGATATACAATGTATCAACGACAAGCACGTCATAATGTTTTCGTTGCAAGACCATATGTCAGCTATTTACGTGTACGATCAACTTTTCAAACCGGTATTTATCAGAATACGATATAAAGAATTCACAGACTACTAAAACTCTAAAGATCTGAAAAGCAGTATAAAATACATTGGACATGGCTAGAGAGCAGCGGGCAGGGGAATTGACTCGCAGGCGGTGTGTCAAAAAGAAAATGTGTTACGAGACGGTTGGCGAAGAAACTGAATGGCTGATAAACGCGTAACACGCGTGCATAGAATCGAAACCGAGAGGCCTCCTCGTCCTCTAGGCTATGTGCATACTTCAGTGTGCATAGCTTCCGCTTGGACAAACAATTCTCTGCCTACATCTGTCGGTTTGTCTCTGTTCGGTTCGCCTACGCGGCGACACGACGTTTGCGCAAACATTTCCCAGATAAGATCCGGCGTATGTCCGAAGAATTGACTGTGGTCGATTAATTACTCTGTCACGAGGATAAATACTACTATGACGATTGTCAGGAAAAGTACGAGACTAACGGAACGTGATTGAAAAGATAAAATAACTAGATATATCGGTTTTGGAGTAGATAAACAGCAAACTAGCGGAATTTCAATTTTTATTTTATTTTTATTGAATTTCCTTTTTTTGTTTAATTCGAAAGTATCAGTTACGAAAAAATGTGCACGTGAAATAGTACGTACAGATTCTTCTAGTTTTCTTGAATAGTACGCAAAGTGCAATATCGTTTAATTAATTATTCCGGTTCACTTCTGTTACACATTTCGATTGTATAGAGGTATAAAACAAAGCAAATATTATACATAGATTATAATTTAAAGATAAGCAATGATATAGCAACGATATATCGTAACTTAATAGCATAAATACACCATTGCAAATATTAAAATTGAATTCCTTCGGGTCCATCGTTATCTCCTTCTCTTATCTTCCATCATTCGAACGATAAAAAAGAATAAATAATTCACGCAACCCCACGTTTTTACTTAATTTACGATTGACAGCCGTATTATTATTTCATACGCACGGCATAACTTCTCCTGACAGCGTACACTTGCGCGAATAATTATAAGTGATACAACGTTTCTTACGTCTTACTGTAATCAGATATGTATCTCTTCGAACGGTCGATCGAGAAAGATACAGAAAAAAAGAAACATTAAACCGTGGTGCAACTTTCGTTCAATTTGCAACTGAAATTAAACCGCGATTTCTTTTGTTTTTTTTTTTTTTTTTTTATACTGATCGTGACCGTCGCTACGTTAAATTGCCGTGACGCGAATGCCAACGAGGAAACGTTACACGTGTTTTCCAATCGTAAAAATACGTTCAAAGGATCAGGTGGGAGGGCTTGATTTACGATCATTGAAAATAAAGATTTACCTGTGATATTGTGTCTGAAGAAAGTTGAAGTCCTCCTTGATACGATCGCACAACTCGCCGATCGAGAATTTATATTGCTGGCCGGGTTGCGGTGGACCCTGAAACATCAAATAAAACGCATAAGATTGGCTCCTCGGTCGATCCGAAATGTTTTTTACTCGTCGAAACGCACTGCCTGCCCTTCCCTTTATATAAAAATCGTTCTCAAGGATGAACGAACAAATTTTCACGCAACGAACTCTTTATCTCACGACTTGACCGCGGAAAAATGCAAAACACGTTTAAAACCATTGCCTGCATTGTTACATTTTACAATAAAGCAGACAAACGGGTATAATTAGCCTTTAACTGCTTCTAGATGAAATCAAACATTGCCCTGATTGTAGAACAATGCTTTGAGAATAGTTTCTTAGTATTATTAGATATGCATTTAGCTGTGCACCTTATTTACGTTTTATCGTAAAACGGAAAAGTAAAGATTTATCTATGCGTTGATGAAAATCATTTTAACCCTTTCACGCAGCGTTGTATTTTAATGAGGTATTAATTGTATTTATTCTCGGTGAAGGCGCGTTATGTTTTCATTACAAAACGATCTGAGATATACGTTTCTGCCATCGGTTAATTAAAAATACCATTTGGACTTATTTTTGGCGCAACGTTGTTATTTTTGTTAAAAAAAAAAAAAAATAACTGGCTAACTTAGAAAAGAAATACGTCTGCCTCCCCCTTTCAATTTTATGCTAATTAAATCGTTAAAAATCTGTGCACCATGGCTCGATCAAGTACATAACAAAAAAGAATATAACAGCAGCTAACTTTATTTAAACAATCGAAATTCCATCCCTCTGAACGGTACCTAACAGCTGACCGCACTTCCTATCAAATTCTCATAAACCAATTCATTTACGATCTACCATCAAAGTGCGGTTGCGAACTTCTGATCTATAATGTACTTTGCCGTGCGAGCCAGCGTAGAGAGCATCAACGATGAAAAAGGAAGCCCTGGAAGCGGTAGACGACTAAAAGGTTACCCTTAAACGACTCTGCTTGATCTTGTTTGCAACCGAGCGAACCCGAAGCCGACACGGGGAGAGAGTCAGGAAAATATTTCCTCGTGTCTCGAATTTTCATTGGACGAAAAGCTCAGTCAAATAGATCGCGTGAAAACAGTGATGTGAATTTGATCAATAGACGACGAGAGAGGCTTGTCATGATTTTATCGAAGGTGGTGTTCGTAGATCGGTTAGAGATACAGCGAAGTAGTAAATTGAAAACTTTTGAGACGGATTTTTAACAATAAACGCACGTTATAATGTCCGGAGTAAAGTTTGCAAAAATGTAATTTTATTTACGATAACATCTTATATTCTACTGAGCCCCAGAAAAATTCAAGCCACCTAGTAGGTAGTCTTTATAAAAGTTACAACTTGGAAAGTGTTGCTCAAAAAGAAACTGTGAGAATTATATTGTACATGAAACCGTAACTTCTATTCTGTTTTAATCCTTTCAAAGCAAAGCTGGGCAAAACTTGGAGGAAAAGTATGTCAAATGCTACACTTCGAGTAATCGCTGTTCGATGATCCAAATAAAATACTATTTTAAATAGACAACGAAATTTCGTGAAATAAAATCTTTTTATTTCGATACTGTAAAACATAAAATAAGATATTTTAAAATATCTTGACGATGAAAACAGGTGGAGGAAAGAAGTGATACTAAAACGCAAGAAACCATAATATCGTCAAAATAGATTTATTTTTCTTTTCTAGTATGGCTATTTGCATGTAACAGGGTGCATCGTTCAACATTTTCGTCGTTTAGGCTACTCCTTCGCTGACACAAACTTAATCAAACGAGGCTAAACACAATCCTTCAACTATGGAAGACGATGGGATCGTTGTATTATATTTTTAAAATAATTGTTTCGTATATTTATATTTCGTGATATTTTGAATTCATGAATCATTATCATCTAAGTTACAATCATCATCAGCAATATCCTCACCAGGTTTTGAAGAGAAATCATCTAATTCTGTCGTATCTTATACTTTGCTATGCGAAAACATTAATTTTGCTTATCAGGATCTGCTACATCTTCCGAAGCTTATAACGCTATTTCTTTAATGTAATTGCGTCTATCTTCCACTAAATCGTCTGAAACTCACCGTAATTTCCATACTGGATGACTAACAGTCGCAATTATGTAATCGTTTGCACTCTCTGAAAAATCGTACGAATGATGAAACCGAGTTGTCAAACATGATATCAAATGAAGTTTCAAGGGTTCGCAATATCTCAAGGCTTCTGTAACATTCTCTACGACCCGCTATCTTGCAAATTATGTTCTACAGCCAAAATCCACGGAGGAATGCCGACCATATAGACATTGTCCTCTTGCAGTTTATCCAAAGCATAGGCAATTGGTCGCATACAACGCTCATATTCTCTTAGGAATTCAACGTTTGTGAAGGTGAATTGATGGTATATCGAATATTTCGATTCTGCATTCAGTGATTCTCTTATACCGTCGTACAGTGAGTTTCATCGTATTGGGCATCGTGTTATTTGCTTTTGATCCGGATCTGTTAGTTTTGTGCCAGAATCATGAACATCTTAACATGGCAGACTCGTACATTTTTTTATAACCGAAATGTTCCTCGGTAACTTTATTCGAGTCTTTAGTAGCAATTAAAGTCAGCGTGTGGCTACAACATCTACGATGCTTATGAATATTATGATACTTATCTTCAGCATCTGCTGTATTCAAAATATCATCCACACTGCAGAAACTTAATGTTTGTTCCTGTTCCGATGCTTGTTCCGCAGTCTCAAATGCCTGAATATTATAATGAAATTTTTTAAAAACTTTGTAGAAATTGCTTCCATTATCCGTAACGGTATACGTAATTTTATTAGAACATAAATTAAATCGTTTATGTAGATGCACGATTATGGCAGCAATTCGAGCGTGTGTGTGAGGATATTCTAATCACGAGTAAACTATAGCCTTCGACTGACGTTAAAATTTGTATCTATCCAATGTACAGTCATGCCGATAAAGCTTCTCCGAAAGCAAGACCATATATCAGCGGTTGTACAGACACATTTTATCCGTTCTAAGTCTTTCATATTTCTTCTTTTATATTTCCTATCGTATCTTTATATTTTGTACACAATTTTCATAACCAGACTTTTACGACACATACACTTCACCTCTGATTTCAATTTTCTGAGTCCGGATATTAATTATTTAAATTCAGATTCTTCCACTGTCGTAAAAAGTTTGCCATCGCCACATATGTAATCGAGTATTGCGTCTTCCGTTTTTACTTAATTAATTCGTTTGCTTCTTACGATGATTCCCTTAGTTACGTCGTTTATATCTTTTCGTATCTATATCAAACTCTTGCGACCATTTCTATACCGTATATACATACGCTGATAATAAATCTGTATGATAAGTACGCAGATGTAACAAAAAATTGGTCGTAGTACTTAGGCTTGCTTCGACAAACAACTTTTTCTTTCCGTCAAAGCGCCAGTACTATACGAATTTTGCTCTTTAATGGAGAAAAATATCTAAGATTGTTGGAATTTCGCCATCATTTTCATCTAAAATTGCATCTATTTCTTCAGTTTACGAGGTCTGATCTTCGCATATGATTATTTAAAACGCGGTTGAAGTAATTTTTTAAGTTGAACCACAGAAAGATAAAGTAACACTAATTAATACTATCTGGTAACAATGTCAAACTGACAATGAGTATCCGGCCCGTTATGTCGATAAACATACATAACAGTAGCAAAAAAATCAAGTACCAAGAGATTAGGAAACTACTTGTATCATATAAAAAGGATATTGAGCAGACGTTGATATTTCTGTGAATAATATTTTATTATTACGAATAAGAGAGGAAATAGGATAACATAAATAAAATATTTCCTCGCTAGTTTGACTATCAAATAAAATACAATTGTAAACACTATTACAAAAACTTGTTCCAACAAATAAAATATTTTATTCTTAAAAATACTCGTTTGATTTAATATAAAAAAGCTATTTACTATTTCCTGTTTGAAGTAATATTTGCCCAGCTTCGTTTCAAAGTTAAGCGACCATAGACGAATTTAAACAAATTGTTTATCTCGCTGTGAAACAATTTATGCATTCGTGTCAACCATGCAATTATAATCTTTTCCGTGTTTCAACTTTGTGACTATGAAAAAGGTACCCCGAGCATTAACGAACTATCTTTTCCATCGCTGTTTTACCCACATAGATTCCACGATCTGATTCTACAATTTAAAGTATTTATGATAATATAACGCTGCTTAATGGGTTTATTTCACTCCTAATTAATTTTACGACGACGCTATGCGACAGTCCGGATCTTCCGTTAGCTTTCTAGCAAACACGCGTATGAACGGCGCGGACTTGCTTAGATGGGAATCGAGTATTTTCGAAGCGTAATCGGACGTCGTGATTGCGTACGGAACAAACGGTAATACTTCGATGTGCCGGATGCACTTGTCACGGCCCACGTAAGCAGCCGCCTCGAGGCATGCACACACGAACGCAGCCGGCATAAGCGGCGGAAATCGTGCCGCTGCTTTGGCTTCCGTTCGCTGATTACGCCTGCAGTTTAAACCTGCGCGTACCCCATAGACGTGTACGCGCGAGCCTCGCTTCGCTCTCCTCGCCACCGACAATTTCAGCTCGTAAAAGCTTGCTCGTAAGAGCGAGGAAGCGCGAGGAAAAAAATACTTGAGGAAACACTTTAGATAGAAATCGACTCTCGTCGACCGCGAGAAACATTGTTTCTTCCTACCCCAGCGAATATTCGTCGGAAGAGAAGTTTCTCGTAAAACCTGCGCCAGATATTGCCTCGTCGAGTGTAAAGACGCAACCGACTATCGCTGCTACCCTTTCCAGGATAATCGTCTCGACTTCAGCCTGTATAGTCGTCCGGTAATTGTCATTAATTAGCGGCATCCAACAATCTAAGTCTACTGATAATTCACAGACTTTTGGTAGAAAGGAAGAATAAGGTGTAGAGGGAAAAGAAATGAAGATAATCGTCGAGAGACTCGGAAACTTCTTCAGTTTCCTCTTTGCATGGCTGGTAGTATCTGTTTAAGAAACGTTGATATATCGTGAGATTTGAAGTGCGATCTATTAGGCACGTTTGCTCGATAAAGTCACGTTTGCGTAACTTATACACATTGTTTCATTGCGTAGCTATCTTAACCCTATTGAGTCTCATGAGACAACAGATAGCTAAGATAACTTTTAGAAAGATTGTAAAATTGTTGTAATCAAGATTTATACATTAGGTTGTCCGGAAAGTGTCTTTCTTTCGCAAGTGTCTTTCTTTCTTGTTTTTTACAACAGTGCACCTTCGTACAAAGGTGAAACCAAGTCTGTGAAATGTCGCGGTGTTTACCTCGGCAGTACAAAATGGATTGTACGTAATTCGACAAAATAATATAAAACAAAAAAAGGTTGTGCGTCTATTATTTCCTCATAAAACGAAAAAAACTTTTCAGACAACCTACTACGATCCTACTATAAATGAGAATCTCAAACTAGCTTTTCTTCATTTTTCAAATTTCTGTTGCATTATATAGTATTACGTATTAACGTAATTACCATTAAGCGGTTACTGTTAAAAGAAAAATTCGTGTCGAAAGGGTTAGTACACAGTACGAACATAAAATATTCTAGGCCGAAATAGTTTCAAATATTTCAACACGAGAGGCTTGTATTCGGTGATTCATGAAATTTACATTGCAGCCTCAAATTTGTGACATTGTTCGTGGAAAGCTTCGAAACGAGTGCTTACAATTCAAAGGAGGAAACGTGTAGCGAAACGACATTTCAGGCGACACGTCAGCCGGATTTTCCGCAGCGACCAAAGATATCTCGAGTTGTCTCGCAACGGTCGTCCTTTCCGCGATCGATAAAGATCCACACCACGTATCCCGGATCTAGCTTTTATTCCTGGTGAAACAGCGAGCGCGAGAGAGTGTCAGGAACGGCGGAAATAGTGGCGCAAATTCGGTTGCTGCTCCGGCATTTGAGAGCCCGATGGAAACCCACGCTTACCGACTTTGGCGGCAGCTGTACCAGCGCCCACGACCGTAAAAGCCACATTATTACCGGTAGTACCGCTGCTACCCACCTCCGTATACCTGTCGGTAATAACGTTACGAGCGTGTTATCGATCGTTTTGCACGTCGTACCCCGCAAAACGGATACGCCACGACGGCCTCGTAAAAGCTGAAATAGTTCTCCACCTCTACACCTCCACCTCTTCTATCTGCTTCCCGCGACTCGATATATATCATGTTCTTTCTCTTCTACCCTTTCCCCTATCCTATCAATTTCTGTTTCTCTTTCAGAGAAAGGATGAGAGAGAGAGAGAGAGAGTCTATACGCTTTATTCAACACAAGTTTAATAAAAAATGTGCAAACTTAAAAGTATGGACGGCGATGATGGAGATGATAGAGATATTTTGCTAGCGCGTAAAAAGAAGATTTCGAAGAGTAACGCGATGTGAGGTAATTAACGTTTCTGCAAATGCGAAGAACTTGTGTTTCTCTTTTTACGAGAATTTTCTGGTTCGATAGATATCGGTTGTACATACTTGAGAGTTTGTGTAGAATCAGCGTGCAGAATATTCAACTGTAGAAGTACGTATATACCAGAGACAGTGATATTTGAAAATATATTTAAATCGACGAATTTGTACACTAGAAATCTTGGTAACTCGATATTAGACTAATAATAAAACGAAGAGGAGATATCAAATATCGGTCTGGGACTATTATTAAACTTATTGTAACTGACTATTATTGAACTTATGGTAATAATAATTATTCGTAGATAGCGAAAGCAAGTTATTACTCCACAGCCGCCATAGCTAAAATCGAGAAACAACGAACAAAGTATTCCCTCGATAATCAACCCGTAACGCATCCATCGAACTAGAGAACAACTTATCGAGGTTGATTTTTCCTCGAGACAGCCTTCCACACAGCGTTATCTCGACCAAACCACTCCCCTAAATCACAGCGTGTGCGACAAGAGTTTTCTCTCGAGTAGAACGAAGCGTGAAGAGTTGGCGAAGCAGCGAGCACGATAAAACTCGATACGTCGTTTATGACAGAAAACAACCCCTGTGACTTTTCTCGAATCGATAAGGCGCGCTTATCAAGTTAACGTAATATTTGCCAGTGCCTGGCATCGCGCTGGTTGTCACGAAGCCGTCAAACGAGACGTTGCGTATCTTATTTGTCGTGCATTTCATTGTTCGTTTCGAACGGCCGAGTACACGAGGCAGATCGCTCATACCAACATGTTTTTAAGCGATATCAGACACGTGTAAACGCATCAGAATACCTGCATCCGGTTAGCGGGCCACCTTTTAAAAGCCGAACGTACGAAGGAACAAGCGCGCGAGTGTGAGCGGGTTAGCGACACTCGAGGTTCGCAAGAATTGACGTAGCCACGCGCGCTGCTGATCGGCAGAATCGTTGATCCCATTTGTCCGCGCAAAGCCACCCGCGGTCAATCCAATTAATTTATTGGCTTTCGCCGCGGAGCACCCATACTCTCTCGTCCACGCTTGCTCGACGCTATACTTAACGGCACGAGCTTCCGCCGACGTGCATCGTGATAATGCGCGCACCGCACCGAGAAAAGCCCAATCCCCGACGATTACGAACACCTCTCTCTTCGAATGAGTAAATATCCCTGGTGGATTTAATCGATTGAAATTGGTTTCCTTCCATTTCGACGATGATTTAGCGCAGATTATGTAAAATACATACATTTTCGCATTAACGGAAATATACGAAATACGCTTTAAGTAAAACTCTTGAATGGGATTTTGGTTTGTAGTCTTAGTCGAGGCGAATGTACAATAATGCACGGCTAAGAAGCGATTGAATTTAGAGAATTGAATTTAATTGCTGGAAATTGCGATCATTTAACACTGACTGTCCAAACTAAGCATAGAAAACAAACTAAAAATATATAAAATGGTCATAAAACCAATCTGGACATACGGAATACCACTATGGGGAACAGCAGCAATGAGCCATATAACCAAAATAGAGGCAATGCAATCTAAAATACTCAGAACAATAGTAAACGTGCCATGGTACGTTAGAAACGAGGACATTCGGAAAGACCTGGGAATACCAACGGTCAAGGAGGAGATTAACAGAAGTGCAAGAAGGTACAGAGAAAGAATAGCAACGCACCCAAACCGGCTGGCAGCGGATACGGTCGACACATCAAGCATAAAAAGAAGATTAAAAAGGAAACACCCAACAGATCTCACAAAGGATATAACCTAACAAACACGATGATGGTACCCCGCTGGGGGTAGCCACCCACAAGTTATATTAGTATACCGCTATAATATTTTACCAAATGTCCTACTGGACAAATTGTAAAATTTAAACAAATAAATAAAAAAAAAATTTAACACTGACTGCCACGCCGAAATCACATGTTTTGTTCAGGACGCCACGGGAGTATTTTTATTATTCAAAACATATTGTATTTTCGACCATTCGCGGAGAGACGCGATCCCGAGAAAGCACGTCAACGAGAGTCGTAAATTCCCGTTACGATTAAATAATCGACGCCACGAACTGATCGATCCCCTTATTTCTGTTACGATAATAGGGGTGGTTCAAACGAGGTTACGCTGAATTAACAGCTATAAATTAATGTTTATTCCAACAACTTTGTAAAGAAGATAATTACATTGATACGTATGTATAAGTTAAGTAAGTGATTTATCTAAGGATAGAAACCCGGTAATGACATGTTGACTATTCTAACGATGAAGAATAAGTGAAGTAAAGAGACGATGCTGTGTCGAAGGAAAGCCAGTGATGGATGTGTCTAACGCAAGGGACCATGGGATTTGTTGATGACAATTTTGGTTAGTTTGGAAAGTGAGGGCAATAGACATTGCTTCTGATTGGATAAAAGAAGATTGGTGGACTAGGAAGGGTCTTAGCCGCCCTCGATAGAAAGTTGCTAGTGTGAAGTATCATACGTGAAAGAAACTAACTTTCCCCTGTCTTCCCGTAATAAATAATAAGCTTTAGAAACGATTCAGTAAAGAGATGTTTGTTCGGTCTGAAGGACCTTAGCTGGAAAATTCCTGAGATTTATGATGGGTCCTTAAGACTATTGAGGGTACGTAGTAAGGATGAGCGGACATCTGGTTCCCATCTTGCCCGCGGTGTGTGGTCTGGTCTAGGTAGAGTGAAGTGCACCACATATAATGGCAAAATAGTAATAAATTGATGATGTAAGACAACATTCTTCTTTATCTTATTGGTGGTCACGGGTGATCAACCGAGGCGTCTTGGTAACAGTTGATAGGGACATATTATAACAAGGCTTCGTTTATTTCAACAAACCATCCGCATTCGTTGTTTCGTCATAAGCAAAACGTCCAAAATATACTGTTGGAACGCGTAAAAGATATTAGTAAACAATATTTGCTCATTCTATATATAATAGTAAGCCATGTGCACACTTCTAACTCCAATTATATGATTATAAAGCAGCATTTACGATTATTTTCTAAGCTGTGCTTATAATAATATTCGTAGATTACCCCTCAAAGATTTGGATGCAAACACAGTGCACCGTTAGATGCAAGATTTGTTCTCATTTTTGTTTATTGATATTCTAATAAAGATGTTTAATTGTTCAATGGGATATTTTTTATTTCAATGTATCTTCTGTTTATCGGTTATATTCAAAATTCCCTAACTGTCAATTTTCATTCAATTTTTACAATTGTAAGAAGTTCAAGCGCACAGATCACCAATGACCAGCCGTGAAGTCACAGGAGAAACCGTAGCCGGTTATATATGACCAATGTTTTTTTTTTTTCTTTTTTCAGTTGTTTACATTCACAATTTGTCCAATTTGGACATTTGGTAGAATTTTTTGGGTGTTTGATTATCATGTGGGTGGCTACCCCCAGCGGGACACCATCTTCGTGTAATAATAATAGAATATTTGTATATTTATTGATTTATTACTTTCTTACAAAAGGAATTCCATGTTATGTAGTAGATTTTTAGTATTATTAATCCATCTGGGACCATGATCCTTAAACTAGAATTGACACATTTAAAGAATTGCAGAACCAGTCATTTTGATCAGTGTGGTATTTCTAGTGTTAGTATCTAGTGATCGATTCGGAATTTTTCTGGCAACTGATATCATATTGAATGATACGCAGTAAAAATTTTAAAAACGTATGGGAAGTTGTACAAAACGAGGAAACCGGTTAATTGGGGTTCGATAAACAGATTGCAGGATTCTTTTACGCTTTGACAAGTACCAGTCATTTTGACTGGTATTGGTATAAGTAGCTTTGATACAAAATTATTTTCAGTTTGAATACATAAAAAACAAAATAAAATTCGTTATATTATTCGTTTAGTTATCGTTGCGAAAGTCATTACATCATTGCGGAAAAAAGATATAACATGAAGTAGGAATTTTAAACTAAAATTGTAAAATCAGTCAATATCACTGGTGTGGTAGTTCTAGTGTTAATAATAATGACTTAGTAATAAATTAATAGGTACAAATATATAAAATATACTTGATTTGTTCATCTAGCTTTGAAGCTTCGTTCTGATAATTATATAGAATTAGTAGGCGTTGATAGAAGTAATAATTGATATTAATTGGCGTAAATGAAAGGGCAATAACCGAAGGTGGATGAAAATTGGTCATACAGAGACAGTCAATTAAATGACTATTGCGCGTTTGTACGATGTTGGGATGTTAAAAAACAATGCAAAGGTATGGGCACGTACATGTTTCTTATTTTAGCTTAAATTTCACGATATATTTGATGCCGCTTATGATAACAAGTCTCGAATTTGACAGTAGACGAACATTCTTCTTCGTAAATGACAACTTTCAAAATATGTCAAGGATATTATTCTTTTAATCGAATTGCGCCAGATGCCGAAATTGTAATTATATTCAACAGTGGTACATGTTTGGATTTTGCGGAGGATATGGTGTAAAAAAGTTGTGGAATATAAAAAGGTACGGAGAATGCTGGGAAAAAGTTTAATAAAAGGAACGTGGAGTTTTTCCAGGTATTTTCATATAAATTCATAGCTACTTCGAATGTATATGAATATTTCCAGTTGTATTTCTAAAAGTGTATGTTTCCCACATGATTATGCATACTTCGTTACTAATAACGTTTGTACGAGAATCTCAAGGATGACTGAGTTATTCGATTATTCTACTAACGAAAAGTGAAATTCCCACAGGAATAAAAGGCAAATAAGTGCAAAAATATCAGAAACCTGAAGCAATCTCAATTTCATTATCTACGATTTCTCTTTGCGACGAAACAAACTTGCATTTGTGTATTTTGCAGATACTCAAACACAGCTTTCATACTTCAAATTTTTTTATCGAAATGGCTACCGTAGTACACCGCGTATCACACAAGTCTAATTAAGATTTCATGTCTGATGCTGTTAAACGTTACATATATTACTCCCGACAAGTAAAAGTGAACTGCCTCCCATCCAGCTTTTTGCAATCTGCGTGTACAGAAATTACAGTTTTACATTTGCGCGTACGTGTACACGTTTCACGAGCATAGAAACAATATTTTAATAAAACTTTCTACCTATCCGAAATATACGTTATATTCTGACGAAACACTCGTCCACTTTCAGCCAACGTTAATACCAGTTCCACGAAATGTGTTTCATCTACCTGGACCATAAGTGGCTCTTTTTCTCCCCTGTCGTTTCTAGAATTTCACGTTCTTTATTATTTCGCCTGGTACATGGCGAGCTCGCGTCGCTACATTATAATTGCCATTTTAGGCGCAAAAACCGGCCTGCCGTGTTTCCATTTACAGGTATCCACCACCGTGTGTTTTAAATATACCGTGTACTTTGTACGGAAATATTAGGTTGTCCGAAAAGTTTCTTTCGTTTGATAAGGTGATAATAGATGAGCGACAACTTCTGTTTTATATTATTTTATTGAATTAGATATGATCCATTTCGTTCTATTTCTATTATTACATTCGCGCATAATTCAATAAACTAATATAAAACGAAAAACATTGTGCGTCTATTATTTCCTTACAAAACGAAAGAAACTTTTCAGACAACCTAATATTTTTTGCTTGAACCAAAAATGCGCAGAACGCTGGATCCTTGCTGGCGATTAAATTGATCGGAAGGTCGAGTGAAAGTTTCCACGTTATCTGATCTACGATAGCCTTTAACGTTAAATTCATGCACTGTTATCTGGATAAAAATGTAATAAAACATTTTCTCCATTATCTCTACGATATATAATAAAAATACTGCCAACACGCGAAATGCAGCTTTAAGCAGATTTCGTGTTACGATGAAATTAAATGTTTCGTTGGAGAACTCGCGTTACGATATATATATATAGAAATCGTATAAATATTTATTTAAAAAATACATCTATTTCGTACTACGTACGATATTGTTAGATGGTTTGAAAAATTAATAACGAAAATTCAGGAAGATTTTGTTACGATTACCGCTTTTTATCGTTTATAATCTGACTTTGGAAAAACTTTTTTTTCCGATAATGGATTCTTTCAAACGGTTTCTAGAGACTTCTAAAAAGTCTTTTGAATAAGTATTACCACGATAATAGCCAAAAAGCCACAATAAATAGATAATAACGAGTATTAACACTGCCACGCCGAAATCACATGTTTCGCTCAGGACGCCACGGTAGTATTTTTATTATTCAAAGCATATAATGGAAAAATAATAATAAATCGATGATGTAAGACAACATTCTTCCCCAATGGATCGTTTATCTTATTGATGGTCACGGGTGACGCCTTGGTAACAATTGATACCGACATATTATAACAAGGCTTCGTTTATTTCAACAAACCACCCGCATTCCTTGTTTCGTCGAAATATACTGTTGAAACGCGTAGAAGATATTAGTAAACAATATTTGCTCATTCTATATATAATAGTAAGCCATGTGCACACTTCTAACTCCATTATATGATTATAAAGCAGCACTTACGATTATTTTTTCAGCTGTATTTATAATAATATTTGTAGATTACTCCTCAAAGATTTGGATGCAAACACAGTGCACCGTTAGATGCAAGATTTGTTCTCATTTTTTTTATTGATATTCTAATAAAAATGTTTAATTGTTCAATGGGACATTTTTTATTTCAATGTATCTTCTGTTTATCGGTTATATTCAAAATTCCCTAATTGTAAATTTTCATTCAATTTTTACAATTGTAAGAAGTTCAAGCGTTCATTTTTATAATTGTAAAAAGTTCAAGGTGGTCATCAATGACCAACGTGGCAATCAAAGTGTTAAAAACGAATGTTCCCACTCCAATTTAAAATTTCTTCGATACACAAACTTCAACATCACCTGTTTTCCGATATTTTTTCTTAATTCCTTTTTAGTACTATCTAACTAAAGGCTGTGTTAGTTCCAATATTTCATTACGTTCCAATGATAGAAATTCATAATAAAAATATCTACTCCGAACTTTTCGGCCGACCGAATACACCAGAAAAAAATATTTTTATTCGCCTAATGAAGGTTTCGCAAGCGCGCCACGAACCAAAGATAAATCACGTAGCGCGGAACATGTTAATCTTGCCCAATGAAAATTTCCTTCTAAAAACAAACGCTTGATTTTCCCCGAGCTTTGCTCTCGATGACGAGGAACGTGGGGCGAAGGGAGGGGGTGGGCGATGATACCGTTGAAAAGCCCAGGATCCGATCGCTCTAGCGAGCGAAAGATTAAATTCAGATTTTTCGATTTTAATGTTATTAGTTTAACCCGGGATTCAATATCGTCCGACGCGCTGGCGATTGGCGCGATCAAATAAAGGCGTAATAAATACGTGTCGTCCCTGTAAAATCAAGTTAAAACGCGACGTAAAAATTTTCCCCGGGTACATACATTGTTTGCCACGGGAGCCGTGCGCGCACACGCGCCCCGCAGTCGTATCAATAATAAAGCGAGCACGTTCCCGTGTACTCAACGAAATGCCGTGCAACGCTCGTCTCTGATTTTTCACAGGAAAAATTGCACGGATGCGCGCCACGGGGAAAATCCATTTTTCGCCGTGGTTTAAAATATTCATCGTTTTACATCGAATAAAACCAGAACACGGGGGCCAGGGACGCAGAGAAAAAGGGATTTTTTGCACATGCATACACAGACAGAGAGATACACACACGGCCGCACGAACATACCCATCGTAGCTGGCACACACTGTGGGGAGAGCTGTAGCGGAAAATGCGGTTAGCTTCCGTCGAAAAGCGAAACGCGAATTATGTCGTTTCGACGAATAATGATGAGAGAGCACAGCCGGCACCCGTCAATCAGTGTCCTTTACGTCCTGCGGCCGATTTAATTATCCGATAGTCCAGCCACCCCCGAGCCAAACGCCAAAAACCCTTCTCGCGTCATATCCTGTCCCCCTTTTATCCCTCACTTTCCACTGCATCTCCTCCCTTTTTCTTTTTTTCCTTCTCCCCCCTGATCGAGAGCAATCACAATAACGCGATCGGTGTTGGAACTGGGAGCACTTCGAAAACTGCCCCGTGAAATCAGCGATCTCCGACAAAAAGAATTAATACCGAAACGCGATCTGGTCGAAACAGGCGGATTGGAGAGGGTCGCGCGTATTTTGGCATTTAGCTCGTGACATCAATGCCGGGATAATGGATTCATGCGCGCTGTATAACGCGAAATATATGGTTTTGTTCAACGTCTGTAAGGTAAAAAGAGGATTCCAGTGACAAAGAAACGGCGAGCTTGATAGCTCGATAAAAAAGAATTAATATCGAGAGTTACATATTGGAAAACGAGATATCCACGATTTGGCAAAAAGTCGCTCGCTACTTTTCCCCATTTCATTATCTCCGACTGGCTGTCCTCTTTTCTGTCCACATCACGTTATATAGAAGATCCGATGCTTTACCAGTCGTAAAAAGGAGCTGGCTGGCTGACTGGCTTGCTGGCCCGGCGTCGAAGAAGGAGCGAACAAAACGGCAGTCGAGTCGATACGACGCGCAACGCGATTTTCTTCGCGTCCACGGCAGTAGAGAAATCTATCGGCCCGTATAAAACGTCTCGTTTATTCTTTCGTCTCGATGCTCCGTTTATTCTCAAAGCAGCTCGTCGTCTGCTACGATTTCCGGCTGAGTACGTGGAAGATCGGCAAGACGTTTAATGGCACGAATTCCAATAAGATAGAAGAGCACGAACCTCACTTCTCTTTCGTTCGATGTTTGTTAGCGACTGTAATAACTCGACGGCGCACACACAGTACATTATCTTTGGATCACGAGCAGATAGACATACAGATATATAGGATAGACAGGATGAGAGAAAAGGAGAAGGAGAGAGAGCGAAAGGTAGAGTAAGAGAGGTTAGGTGAGCGTGTCGTGGTGAGCATTAGGGCGGATAGTGGCAACAGAACCAATCAGTTGCGTTTGCAGCCACTCAAGTACGCTTAAGTGGCGCATATCAGCGCGCCTAATTACGTTAGTTCCATCGATCCTGGCGTCCACTAAAGACCCGATTATCAGCATGCATTATCGGCCGAGTTAAGGGCCCTCTATACCGTGTCCCCGGCTGTGCCTCTTCCGTGAAAGCGAAACACGCGCGTCAAACCGCTAAAGATACATTAATCATTTCACGAATCGATTCCGGATAAGCCGCCTCGCTCTCCTTCTCTATTTCCCTCTCTTTCCCTCCTCGGTGACTGGCCAAGCGAGCTTTATACATATTAACGCGTTGAACGCGACGGCCAGTGAAAGCATCGTCGCCCGGTCGCCAATTTAATTACCATAATTGCCGAGTAATAATTAAACAAAAAGTCGAAGGTAGCTGGAATTACGGTAGCATAGATAAAAGTACGATTCGTTCCATCTTTCGTTCGATGTAATTGATTTACGATCGATACGGCTATCTCCGACGGCTTTTCGAGACGTAATTTCAGGCAAAAGCCCTGCTCGCCAATTTGATTTGAGTTTTAACTTTTTAACACGCCAGATGTTTCACGATGAAATGTAAATGGAGACACGATCGGCAGGATGATGGTGAGCAGGTGAAGGTGACTGAAAAACATACACCGACTTCTTCCAGCAAGCAGGTTTCAAAACATTAATTCAGTAGGGAAATGCGCACGGAGGATTCTCAGCCTCTTAAAAGGTCTATTTAATGTTTAAAAGAAATTTCCATTAAGCTTCAGTATCTTGCTGCGAGAGAATGTTCCGCTGCGTGTAATCTCGTCATTGGGAATATTCATGCGATTTTACGATTACACTGAACCATGTACGTAATCTTTTTAATAAAAATGGAAAACCTGCAATCGAGAGTCGATGATTAAAAATAAAGAGAATTTAAAAATAGGCGTGACATCGCCAATTATTCAACTATGTGTGAAACACAATTACAGGAAACGCGAAAGCAAAATACGAATTACCGCAAGGACTCCTCCGCGTGATTCGTAATTTCGCGCTAATCAAAGAGTACCAAGTACCAAACACACCGAGGAACATCTTGCAGGAGATTCAGCGTGTGGAAAGTTTAGGAGAAAATCGCAGCTAAACCGGAGAAGATAGCGCAGAAGATCAGAGGGGTAAATGGAGAATGACAGAGAAGAGCTTCGAGGGCTGGCGGTTTTCCTCGCACCGCAAAACCACCAACACGTGGCGCGGATTCCGAAACCGCCCGACGACCAGAGCCGACCGCATTCGCCCTATAACTGGACCGACTTACACTCCCATAGTTCGAAAGCTCACCGCTGGTCAAGGTCTTCGATGTTCGTACGCGAATTTCCACAATGAAACTCGTACAGCAAGTTCTCCGCTTAACTATCTTATTATTACCTATTTTATGCATTCCATCTTTTCATAGTTTTCAAGATTTACCTATCACAAATTCATCTACCTATCTGTTGATTATCCTCCACAAATTGATGACTTAATTTTACAATAAAGATATATATATTAGGTTGCCCGAAAAGTTTCTTTCGTTTCATAAGATGATAAATCCAACTCCAAACAAAGAGTCAGTCAGATATCTGGGCATGATTCTGGATAGAAGAATGACATGGAAACGACATATCGTAGATAAATTCAAATAACTTAAATCAAAATTTAAAAAATTCTACTGGCTCATTGACAGACGTTTCAACTTAAGCGCGCAGAGTAAAATAATGCTATATAAGGGCATATTAAAACCTGTTTGGACCTATAGAATCCAACTATGGGGAACAGCAAGTAATTCCAACATAGAAATTCTTCAACGGTTCCAATCGAAAACTCTAAGATCCTTAATAGATGCACCTTGATATGTTGCCAACGAAACAATACATCGCGACCTCAAGATACCCACAATCAAAGAAGAAATATCCAAATTCAGTAATAGATATAACATAAGAGTTAACAACCACCAAAACCCATTAGTTACTCAATTACTTGGCGCGACAGATCAGATCTGCAGGCTAAAAGGACATTACCATTTAGAGCTAAACATTAGATTCAACTAGAATCAAACACACGATAAATACATATTAAACACAATATAGTACCATGCCAGAATAATTTACTTATAATTCACAATGAGAATTGATTGTAAAATTCTTCCAAGTAAAAAGAAAAAGAAAAGTAGGGTGATAATAGATGAGCGACAATTTCTGTTTTATATTATTTTATTGAATTAGATATGCTCCATTTCGTTCTATTTCTATTATTACATTCGCGCATAATTCAATAAACTAATATAAAACGAAAAACATCGTGCGTCTATTATTTCCTTCTAAAACGAAAGAAACTTTTCGAACAACCTAATATATAACGAAAATCCTACTGTATCGTATATTTTGATATAGATTCTATCTTATTGAGAGACGCTGTACGCAAGTAATTAAACGTCACTCGACTTGATAATCTCAATCGATTATTCAAACTGTCGCTGGACCAGTTCGACCAAATGTAAAAGGTAGAAGTATCTCACTTCGGATATTCATTTATCAAAACAAAACGGACACGGTGAAATCGGCTGTTGCTCTTTTCTCCTTTTACGTGCGATCGTAACGGAACGATCGTGTAGCGATCCACAATCATGCTTACATGGTTTTCTCGTCCGTTGGAAATAAAAATACACGAGTATCGTATCGAGAGCGTTAACAGTCCGTTGTAATGAAGCAATATTAACCGTGAGATATAAGATGATAAATAAATTACATACAAAGTATCCACGGAGACGCGTACAAAGTAATAATTTCGCAAATAAGAAAGTGCTCGGGTAATTTCTCTGGCGGGATCTGAATTTAATCGAGTCTGCCTGGATCGAGTCGCTTAATCGACGATTCCACCGCGCAAATCATCGTGCAACCTTTCCCGTTCCACGATCGCGTCGTATTAATTTCTTTCGTTGCGATTCTCGATGAACCAGCACCTCGAACACGGTGCACCGCGTACTTCATATTCGAGCGGCAAGAAATCGAAATTCGATCGCAACGCGTGAAATGTCGCCCTCGTGGAAGAAACGGCGGCAACCTGCAGTCAGACGTCGACAGTCGGCTGAGAGTTTATAATTCCACGATTCGCAGTTTCTGCGCCGTTTCACCGCGAAAGTTGCTTCGATCAAAGAGACGGTAGGACGTCTGCTTCGACGCTCGAATACAAACGGATTACCAGTCTCTGGCTCGGCAAAGCCGCGAACACCGGCGAGCACGGAAATTATGCAACGCGATAACAGTTCTCCTAATATCGTCAGACAATGCGCCTCAAGATTTGCATGAACTACGAAGAGAGGAACACGGGATCCGAGGGTTAGACGAGCAACCAACAACGAACAGAGAAGCAGAAGTAGATGGATGGAGAGAAAGGAGGAGAGAAATGTACAAGGTGTCTCAAGATGTAACAGCAAAACTTTGTTAGTATATTGTATGGGTACGATCGAGCGAAGGATATTACATAAACATAGATCGTTTAAAACTTTATTAAAAAGCTATAATAAAAGAAGAAAATACGAAGAGGACAGACTTGCAATTGCTACAAGACAAACATAAATTTAGAATCCACTTAACAGCTGTTAATATGTACTTCGTTTCAAAATGTTCGTCACTTCTATCGATATGAAAGTGACATCGATAAAAAGATTGAATTTATCGTCTCACCATGCTCGTATTAATTCACCACGCGTATTAATAATATTTTGATACATCTTTTTTCGTTCAATTATCCATTTATCCGGATGTACAAATTCAATGTGCGGTGAATAAGATTGAATATCATAAAATCTTTCTTTTTTTACTTTCTATTTTTATTACAACTTTCTAATGAATCTTTAAATTACCTATGTCTATATAACATTTTTTTATGACCATAGAACATAAACCAAGTTTGCCTTCTAAATCCTGGAGCACCCTGTAGAGAGAAAGAGAGGGGGGAGGGGGAGAGGAGTCGATTTAAGAACGAAGAGGAACAAAGCAAACGCGAGGCAGAAGAGGCGACCCAGAGGCGGAGAGACAAGGAAACAATGCACGCCTCGTCGACGCTGGTGTATCTTATTGATCATTATGATTATTCCCCGAAGCAGACTGTGAATTCACCCCGAGACTACGGGTGCGCGACCGACATTTGCATAAGCAATGCATTTTGATTCGTAGACCCACATTGTGAGCGGAACACGGAATGACATAAATAATGCATGGCGCAATGATCGCACGACCGCCTCTCATGTGTCTCTCTATCGCGGAACGGGAACGATTCTCGCGCTCATAATTCTTTGGTATGCGGGAGCATAGTTTTACCGGTGTTACCTGACTGTACGCGATTCGTTCTACTCTCGTTCCCGATAATGAAGGATTTTATTCACGTATCGATTCTACCGTCGACGATATATATCCCACGTAAACGCGCGTTTCTGCTTTTATTATCACGTTTACGGGCAGCTCGTTGTTGTTTCGTTCCGGAAATATTTCGCGTGGATAAATTGTTTCAACACGATGTTGGTAATTTTTTAACGGTATAATGGAGCATCGATGGCCGGAACTCGAAGCTGCCAGCACGCTCGGGGCCATCGACAAACCCGAGGGCGATGAAATTAATTAAATCCCTGGAATCGAGTAAACTGTAATTCTTGCGAGATTTTCTATATCGTTAACGTTGTAACGACGATGTAAAGCATCGGACTCACGCGACACACCACCTTTGTTATTTAATAAGTGGTCACACGTTACGACGTATCGAGTTAAAACGAGCGAAACTTTACTATATCCTTGCGAACGAATTATACGGTTTTGATAAGGTACGCGTGAATGTCTCTTCGATAGCAGAATGTTTGATTGTCTTCTTACGGAGATTTTATCAGAGCGTGTTATTCGAATTCGTGACGGCATGACGATAATCGAGTTCCATTAACTCAGACACCTCTTCGAAACTCTGTTTTGCAACGTGTAATGGGGCATTAAGAGAGCGAAACTGGGCTTCTAGATTATTGTTCTGAGAGATGTACGGCGTGATGCAAGAGTATATTCGAGTTATGTACTCGTAAAACGCTGCGCAGACATAATCGTTAATTCGTATGATTTTGTAGCCCGTTCAAAATCAATGAGCATTCAAGGCCATCGAGGAGTAGACCCACCACTAAGGCTTCGGAAGTTCTATCGCTTTATTATTCACTTGTTCGATACTACGTTCGTATTGTTAATTAACTGTATTCGAGCCAAACGTAATTTCATCAAGACGAGCCTTTTAGTTCTAAGTAATTTTTTAGAGAACGTAGTCGATCAATTTGTCTTCTGAATGATTCGCTTATCTAATTTATTTAATCTGACACTTATGTAATTAAACAAAGGAAAATCGAGATTGCAACCTACACGTTTCTAGCGCGTAACAAACTCAACTATAATTTATAAAAATTCATTTACATATTACCCTTCCAGCAATCTAACAAAAAGAAAAATAAAAAACAACTTTAATCCGTACACTTATATAAAAAAAAGATAAGCATAATCTACAAAAGCTCCCCTATTGTTCTCTCAGTCTTTTCGTTTGACGTTTTCCATCATCGACGAATCAAGCGATACACGCATTGTCTCGACACCCGTATCTCCTTGCACGCGCTACGCGAAAAGGCAACTTTATCGTCGCTTTCATTGTCTTGGCAATAGCGCAGTATCGGCGGGAGAGAAACGTGCGCGTCCCAAAATCAAAGAGAAACGCCAGCACGTTTGCCTCGACATATCCATACGGTAAATTTCTTTTATTCTCCGGTGGCGGGCTAGCGCAGCCCGTTCCAAGCGATGTGAATCGAGCTGAAAACACCTGACACACTCGGAGAGACGTGCACACATGCACTCGCCGTACACCAGACAGCCCTCTACCACCATCCTCTTCCTATCTTTCTCCCTTTGAATCGGTGTCTCGCTTTGGCTCGCTCGTTCCGGCGAGCACTCGTGCAGATCCGTCGATAAGAGGCGGCCGCGGCAGTTTAACCCGCCGAGCAATTAAGGCGATACGATCGGTGCTCTCGTGAAATAACGTCACACTGCAGAGAGCTGGATACGTGGATAAGTGCTCTGTGTGCTCGTCCGTCCTCTTCTCTCTCTCTCTCTACCGCTTCATACCTCCTCGTTTTCGCTCGCGCCTCGTGCCAACCATCGTGTCACGTCTCTCTCTGTTTCTCTCTCTCCGTTCCTCTTTGCCAGCCGTTTCACCGTCCGCGTACGCTTTCTCTACCCGCCCTTTATCTATTATGCTGCGAGTTGCGCGTGTGGTATACACAGCACGCGTGCATGCGTCTGTGCTTGCACGTACGCTTTGCATCGCGTTTTCACGTGCGCGCACCACGACAACCTCAAACACCACGACGACGACAACGGCAACGACGACGACTACGACAACGACGACGACGACGACGACGACGACGACGACGACGACGACTACGACAACGACGACGACTACAACAACGACGACGACAACGAAGCTGCTAGGCGGCGGCGACGACTACGACGACAACGACCAGCTGTGTGTTCTCTGTGCTGCTTGTCGGAACTCTGTCAGTCCGGGCATACCATTCGTGTGGCCCGACTTAACTTAATAACACGGCACCCGTGACGCTTATGCACTCGGTGTTGCCCAAGTAAATGCACCGTGGAAACTGCTTGTAAACCCGACACCGACAGCCTTTTTCCTTCCCTCTCCCCGTCCCTTTGGCTAATTAAAGTTAAACACAAATTACTAACGTTTCCGTGGCACGGCCCCGTTGCGTGCGCGTGAACCAGGCTTGATTGCCTCGGAAACTGTTAAGTATCGCGGGCCTTGTAAATCTCCTTTCAATGACTGAATGGTTTCGTGACCGATAAAGGAATGGTTGGGGACGCACGGTGTTTCCGAACGAATCGTGCAATCGCTTTCTCTTTAACTTTTGATCGCTTTTTGGATGATTGCCGTCGATATCGATCGTTCTTGCAAGTTTTTTTCAACGTGCAGAAAGAGTACGAACTTCCTGAGCTGAATCCAATCGATTTGCCATATGAGTACTCTGAGAAGCCAAATCGATCAGCTCCACTTTTTCGTAATTACTTAATTTTGTTACGTAAGTACACGATCGATGTTCGATTGTCGAAAAACAAATGACTTACTTCCACGATAAGTTTACTTATTGCACGAAGATGATAGGAGCAGGAGAAAATTTTAAAGCGCATTGGAAGAACGCTATTTATAACATCATTTCCTTGTAGGTACTCTTCGATTTATGGAGTTGATCAATGTGGATTTTGAACGGCTCATATAGTAGCCTTGATGGGAAGGATGTAGCGAGGTTATAAATTAATCGGACTCGAAAGAACACGAGTTTTGATCGGCGAAACAGAAATTCAAGAAGATTTAAGGGGAGATAAATCTCTTGAACCTTGTCAGCAGCGTAATATGTTAATTTAATACTACACATGTAGTTCTCTTTTTCCAGCTACAGAGGTTAATTTTCAGTATATGCATAAGTATTTCCTTTTACTATGTAATATATAATTATCATAGAATAAAAAGTGATACAGGTTTAACATATTCGCCTTTTAGTCTGACAAAGGTGTCTACAAGCATCCAAGAAGCATACGATCCCAGCTGCAGTTAGATCAATTAATAAGTACATTTAACGATTTAATTCGCCACCTTACAACATTCTTCCTCCCAAAAGTACATCGTAATGTTTCTATTTAGAAGCTTCGTAATTGACTACGCACGGAACGTAAAGCGAACAAGGTTGATGAAGGTAACGTTGTCTGGTAATGAAAAGAAGAAACGAGCAAAAAAAAAAAAAAAGGAGAGAAGTTATACGTCGACGTCGTGATCGTCGAGTGAAAGATAACAGCGAGCAAGCGGAGGAAAGGAAGGGTTTAAAAAAACACGTGGAAGCGGAACGAAGATTAAATGAACAGAAGCCGGAGAGAAGCGGAACAAAGGACCAAAAGCAACGGTTCGTCTACTCCGAGTGGACCAGGTAATTACTGGTCGAATCTCCTCTGTCTTTCCCCACCTCTGACGCCTATCTTTTCCAGCCCCTCGTTCCCGTCTACGCCAACCGCCCTTGCGCTTCCAACCCGTAGAGAGTTGCCGCGAAAAAGCAGCACGAGATAAAAGCGCCACGAGAAAACTCCGAGCCGAGCTACGCCAATGGGGCGCGGTACTTTAGCGACACAAAGGAAGCTCAAATATCGGCCAACTGTCGTAGCCCGGTGCCACCCAACCCCTGGAACGACCTCTCTCTTTCACTGTCCGTTTCATACCTTTTCTTGCTCGAAACGAAAGCAGGGGAGAAAAAGAGAGAGACAGAACGTTTCAACAAAAGCATGACGGTACAAAAGCTCTACGATAATAGGAAGCACGGCAAGAACCACCCTGGTAGTTCGGCCACCTAATCTGTTACAGTCATAAACCCCATTTTTGCCCCTCCATCGTCGTCCTTATACGAGCACCCAAAACCAACCTCTGTATTACAGTACATATAACCACCTATACAATCACGTAGAACCACACACGTACGCTATTAGTAGTACGTGAAGTCAAATTTTTCTCGGGATTACGTCTACCGACCAGTGCGCCAATCATCCCTCTTTAACAAACAGATTATTCCGTGCTTCTCTAAAATTCGATATCAAGCACATTTTGGAAAATATTTGTAACCCTTGGTAAGGATTGTTGTAGCAAGTGTTGGAAGTATAAAACTATAAGAGTAATTTATAATTTTAGAATTGAATCGTATTCAGCAAATGCGTGGATTGAATTTCGCGTTAACCGGCAAACTAAACTCTATAATTCTCAAAATTCTGAATCTCGTGCGTGAGTCGCGTATAAAATACACGAAAGGCTGAATTATGAACTTAAAAATATCGTAAGACAAACAAATCGCCCAACTCATTGTTCAAATACTATAAATTGCCGAAAGCCAACCTATCGTACCAAACATCTCATAATTTCAACCAGGCGAAATCTATATAGAACCACTCATCTTCCTGGTTCGTGATTCTTCCTCTTCTTCCCATGGACCAAACAGGCATCGACATCGCTCGTTTCATCCTGGCAACCTTTAAGAGCCGACACAATGTTCGAGGCAACTTTGCATAAGGGTTGACTGCGTCAGGGGTGAATATGTTACAATTACTGGCAAACCGAACGAGTCAGAGGGACTTTGAAAAGGCTGGGCTCGCTTCAATCCTCGACACTTATGGACAATGTCACCCTTACCTATCCCCCTGGCCCGATACCGCCCCATACCATCGCCTTTTTTTTCTCTCTAGAGGGTGCAGGGTGCACGGTTACGTCGAAATGAAATTTCTCGAGCAGGACGGCCACACGGCTCTCACCACCACTTTCTTGCTTGGTTCACGATAATCTCGTTATCCGATATTATAGGGTGGATCCGTGGCCACTCTCCCTCCTTCTCTTTCCGTTCACCCCTACACGAGGGTGAGCGCACGAGCAATGAAATTCGAGAAGAATCGTTCCGTGGCGTCTAAATTGCGATTCTAATCGGAGAATGGCACGCGTATGTGCTCAACGATCTGTTTCGACGTGGCCGTAAATGCGGGATTTATGTGAATCACCGGCGGCCACGATTTGTCGAGAGCCAACGAGAGATTACAAAACAACTCTCTTCGCGGAGTCGTTCGACCGTTCAGCGTGGCTGAGTCGTGAGTTTAACACCGTTCCCTTGGCTTCCGGCTTCGCATATATATACATACTTACGTATATGTATAATACACGAGTGCCCCTAGCAAATGTTTCTGCTACATTTCGCAAGCGTTTTGACGCTTCGTTGAAGGACATGGATCAGACAATTACTCGATATTTTGACACGTCAATTATAATTTTTAAAGTTTTTTTTAAACCAGTCGTAACGCAGGTTTGGATAGAATTTGTCTAAAATACACGCTGGAATTATGCAGATATTTTAATCGAAAATATTATTTAGTATTACATGTAGAAGAAATTACAATACAAATTGAAGCGAATCAAGATCGAATGTGGAATTTATCGATAGATAACTAACAACTATGGTAAATTACTTGAGGAATTTAAAATACATCAGAGAAGAACAATTCAGAAAAAAGTTGCAGAATTAATTAGAATATTCGTTGATAGAAAATATGCCAGACGTATCCGAAAGGGGGGAAGAAAAACAAAACGAAACGAAATTATATAAGTTCTCCATTCTCGTGGATGGTACGAGGTGAACCGCCTCTAATTGTTTTTCTATGTCCAGACCAGTCGTTAACCTGTTTCTCGCGGCTATGATTGGTACGGGTTGAACGGAACCAGATAAATGTGTAAGCGTGACAAGGAAGATAGGGAGAAAAGTCTTTCGTGTCTCCTGGATGTCGAGCCATTATCGGAGCTATCTCCCGACAACGGTCGACCGAGGGTTTTTAAGAGCGTGGCTGCCTTTATCTGCGAACAAGCTGCAGCTAATGTAGCTACGCGACGAGGTCTCGGCGACCTAACTATGTACTTCCTCCCTTTTTTTCCTCTCCTCTTTCCCCTTTGCTGTTCTTCTTTTTTATTATTATCTCCGAGTTGACTTCGTAGTCGTTTCGAGACAGCGTGAAGTGTTCAAGAAAGGAGTGGAAGGAAAAGGAAAAAAAGAAACGAGATACATCTTGTTACCGTGGCGTGGACAACGAGGGTCCGAGAGTTTAGATTTAATAGGAAGAAGAAAAAATGTATCACAAAAAGATGGTATAAAGCTCTAAGATAAATAAAAACAAATTTCCTTAAACTTTTCAATTCATGAATTTGATTCTGAACCGAGTGGCTCAAATAAAGGATTTTAACTATCCTCCGAATTTCCCCCGTAAACTGCGTGTTCCGAAAATCAGAATTTTATACAGTCTGGTTCATCTTGAACCAAAACAAAGTGAACAACATTATTGTTTTCTCAAATATCAACTAATTTGCACCAACATATTAAACTTTAAATTTCTCAAGATTAGAAATATTAAATCACGTCGTTGTCCCAAAACGTCAACATATCCACGTCACCTTTTAACTAATTAAGTTAAGACTATAGATAGAGTCAAAATGAACAAGAAAAAGAAGACCACATTTTTTAAACCATCAAGATACAAATTACAAATATCACGACGCATTGTCTACACAAATGGTACGAGTAAACAGAGTCGTGCACAACAGAGAAGATCCGGCCGCATGAGATTCGCTCGACTTCGTTGATGCGTGTATGTGCTTGCATTTCTGCGACGGAGTTCACCGCGCATAGTTCCTGTCCCTCTTCCCGCTCAAACAACTGGGATTCCCCGCGGAACGCGCGTTCTGCCGCTCGAAAAGTCACCAGAGCGTGCGCAGTCTTGTAACGCTGGTAGCGAATACCAATATTCGCTCTAGCGACTACGAAACTGGCTGCGGAATCGTATTGTGCGCGTGCTTGCACAATCTTCGTACGAATCCTGTACGAGTTACAATCAAAGAGCTATACGTGCGCGTGTGTCTACTGGAAATTATTCGACTGGGAAAATATTCAAGCACTATCTTTCTTTGGTTTTAGCGTGTGTGTGTGTGTGTGGAGTAATTAAGCTACTCGAATGTTCATCGAATCACATTTGTGACAGATTACGGTCGTTCCACTGTATTATCTATATATTCCGCTACATATCGGAATTGATTCTTTATTTTAGCTTTTAATTTTGTTTCAGTTCTTAATACTAAATATTATTTCGATTATTGATTTGTTGAAACAGCAGTATAAATAAATATCGAAGAAGTTGCAGACTGAAATTATGTCTGAAGGGTTACTATAACTGTAAAATAAACGGTATCTTGTTTTTGAGATTGCGATGGAAACTAATTCATTACATTTATCGCTCTTGTGGATAAAATACATCGAAACAGGCTTGAGTATTTTATTTATAAAGATTGTTGTGTGGACTTTTAAAACGACAATTATACATAGCCTATCTTAATTTATAAAGGTGATTTTATTTACATCGTCAACGAGCTTTAGATTAAAATTATCGATTCGTACGATTGTTTTTACTCTAACACGGTTAAAACAATCCTTTGACATAATTACACTTGTTTGTGAATGAACAGAAAAAGGAATTTAAAAACAGGACATTATAAAAAAACGAATAAAGATATGATCGTACACGTGTAAACTATCCGACTTTTCCTTTAAAGATTTACCTCACAACCGAACATATTAATCTCCGACGTCTAACAGTTTTTCCACCGTTTCAAAATAAATGATAAATTCAAAGAGCCGATAAATCCCTTGCGCCCACGTCTAATATTAGAACACGTGCTCCGTCTTTATCTAATCTTGACAAACGCGATCCTTTTACATGGCTTTCCGGATTAATCAAAAGCGATACATCAAGTGCAAAGATCGGACTCAATAACACTATCGAATACGTGTTAACACGTAAGAACCCGTACCCTTAGTCGTATACCCTAGGCACGTAGAGAACAGAGAGTGCTACAGGTACACGTATATAACGTTGTTCACCGGTGAGGAGCGAAAGAAGCATACGAAGCTTCCGAAAAGGAAACGGCGGTGCAAGTAAGACGCTGCAAAGTGCAAGAAGGAAAGGCGAAGAAGCGAGGGAAGGAGACAAGGTAGCCACAGATGGGATCGAGCCGGTAGTATACGGTAGCCCCCATGTATATCATTAACCTCATCCTCGTTTTTCGCCTCCTCCTCGTATACCCTGTTCCATCGCTGCCACCTTCTCCACCTTCGTGTGGCGAGCGTAGGTCTCGACGGCCCGATGAAACAGGAATATCCTGTCTCCCTCCCGCGGCAGTCACGCACCAGCCCGATGTCTCTGTCTTCGAAACGATCTTCCCTCTCGTTTCGATCCCCGTGCTTGTGCGCTATTCTCGTCTCTCTCGCTCCAGTGACCATTCTCGTTCGAGCCGTTTCACTCCTTCGTTCCTCTACGAAGCTCTCGACTGCTCTCATTCCCGCAACAGTGGAGTATATAATTCTATCCTGCTTCGTCGGCGACGCTCACCGATTTTCCGTCTCAGTTAGCCTGCTGGCTGCTGGTAGCGAGCGAGCCAGCGTGCACAAACGAGTAATTAACTATCTCCGTGTGGGACACGTGTTCCCACCATGCTCTCCCTTCTCTCTCCCCATTCATCGAGCCACGTCCCGGCGCTTTCTCCGTCTCTCGCCAACACGGTGTCTCGTTCGTCACGCTGTCTCGCTCTCGGACACGCTGTCCCCGAGCCATTCTGTTTGCACACACGCTCTTATGTTAATTCAGCTTAACGCCCCAAAGCCCTCGAGGGTCGCGGCTCGCTTCCAAAAATTACGACCGATCACGAAGAGGGACCCCCGAGGTGGTCACGGACGACCTCGTGGAAAATAATAGGGACCCCTTCTGTGTTGTTCAGTTAGGGAGGGGGGAAAGGGAGATGCTCAGTGAGGGTCGTTTACGGTTAGGGCTCCCAACGATTGTCGTTGGAATACTTGATGAGTGGTATATAGTATATACCAAGGACTGGATTAGCCAGGCCCTCGGCATTTACGTGTGACCTGACACGACGACCGTAAACAGGAATTTGATAATCCGATAGCGTGAGCTACGAGTGGATAACTTCGATCCGGTTGGGCCACATTTAGCTAGCCACTTTTCGTCTTTCCTAGATTTTTTCAGCATTAACCAAGCTTAAAACAACTCTCTGCGAACTAACAAACAGAATCTCTAATCGCGATCGTACGTTTCTTTTTTCTTTTTCTATCTCTTTTTTTTTTTTTTTTAATGCAAAATCCGCTACAACGGTTCGTTGTCTATCTGCGTGAAACGTTTTTCCTCTTTCCTTTTTCTGCTTTGCACGGGAGAAGAACACGTGCTATGCAGATTAGTTCTAGAAACTCAAGCCACTGAAGTGGAACGTGACAATTTATTTTCAACGAGCCGATATAACGATGAATTAACACGAATACGATTCAATTATGCAATGGAAAGCGGCACAGACTTAATCGATATTCAATCGACTGATAAAAGCCGGAGAAACGGAGATAGAGACGGACGATGATACGTAGAAGCAAAGACGAAGATAGAGGATGAGTTCACGGTGAGGAAGGCTGATAATATATATATCCGATTCGTTTGACATCGATGATACGGAACTGTATTGAAAATGAGCTTATCCAAGGCTTCCTGTATTTTATTATACAACAGACGACGAAGGTATTTCGACACTTACCGTGGAAAATTCTCTGAAATATCATTAACACTACAATTAGTCACGAGTATTTATTGTTTATTATTACGGACAGCACATCTGTTATTTTTGAAAACTTTTCCACATTGTCACATTGTAAGGTTTACAACTCGGATCACGTCTACAACTTAATTACCATTTTAAGCGCTGGATGGATCCACTTGATAGCAAACAACGTTTCATAAACTTCGACAGCAAGAAAAAACTCGGCAATAGACCGCAGGACGATGTGACTAATGAGACGTTAAGCTCATGCACAACTTGCAAGACGCGCACAACATTTCGATGGTCACACGATTGGACAGACACACACACATTCCCACCTCACAAAAAACGTTGACAAAAACACACTCCCTAGACTGACCCCTAGGATATAAACACCAAGCGCTTCGAGAATAAGAGACTTACAAATCACAACCATACTAAGATTTCATTAATACCGGAACACCAATTCGGATTCAGAAACAAACACTCCACTATAAAGCAAATGCACAGGCTAGTCAATGAAATAATACTAGCACTAGAAAACAAACAATACTGTACAGCCCTCTTTATGGACATAGAGAAAGTATTGGACAAAATAAACCACGCAAACCTACTACAAACAATCAGGAAACAATTCCTACATATTCCTACAATAAAATCCTACTTAAGCAGCAGAACCTTCGTAATAAAAATCAAGGACACATACTTCGAAGTCAAAGACATCAAGGCAGGGGTTCCGCAAGGAAGCGTCTTAGGACCAATACTGTACACACTATACACGGCTAACATACCAACAACTATCAATAGCAAAATACTGACATTCAAGGACGACACAGCGGTACTAGTCAGGCACACTAACCCTGTAACAGCAGTCACATTACAACAAGAACATATCACAAAAATAGAAAAGTGGCTACAAATTAAACAAATTAAAGCAAATCCCGATAAATGCAACCATATTACATTCACACTGAGAAGACAGAAACTACCAAGCATTATACTAAACGGCACACACATAATACAAACAAAGCAAGTCAAATACCTAGGACTCCACTTAGATACACGATTCACATGGAAACAGCATACTAAAACAATAATAGGCAAATACAGATAGCAAGGAGACAAATGTACTGGCTAACAAGCCGAAAATTCAAACTAAGTATAGAAAATAAATTAAAAATATATAAAACGGTCATAAAACCAATCTGGGCATACGGAATACCACTATGGGGAACAGCAGCAATGAGCCATATAAGCAAAATGAAGACAATGCAAGTTAAAATTCTTAGAACAATAGTAAACGTCCCATGGTACGTTAGAAACGATGACATTCGGAAAGACCTGGGAATACCAACGGTCAAGGAGGAGATTAGCAGATGTGCAAAAAGGTACAGAGAAAGAATAGCAACGCACTCGAACCGGCTGGCAGCGGAAACGATCAACACATCAATCATAGAAAGAAGACTAAAGAGGAAACACTCAACAGATCTCATAAAGGATATAACCTAATGAACACGAAGATGGTACCCCGATGGTACCCACATGATAATCAAACAGCCAAACAATTCTACCAAATGTCCAAATCGGACAAATTGTGAATGTGAAATTTTAAATAAAAAAAAACACGATTGGACAGACACACACATTCCCACCTCACAAAAAAACGTTGCCGAAAACACACTCCCTAGACTGACCCCTAGGACATGTTCTTTTTATTTATTAAAATTTACAATCAATTCTCGCATTGAGAATTTTCAGTAATTACCCCTAGGATATAAACACCAAGCGCTTCGAAAATAAGAGACTTACAAATCACGACCATACTAAGATTTCAAAATTACCATCACACTAATTTTAAATAAAAAATTTAACAAAATCGCAATCATACTAGAATTCTTTAATCAACCTTCCACTTTGTGCATTAATATGATCCAAGGTTCGCTACTCACCGGACAGTTATAATTTAATTGATTGCTAAATAGTGGAGAGTACCAATCTGAAGATGTATATAGAAGTTACCAGATACTTACTATAATATGTGTTTACTAAAATATTAATAAGCAACGTGAATGGTCGTCTTAAACGTATAATTAATGCTAACGGGAAGTGCCACTAAATATTCCAAGGTTTATTAATATTCACTTGATAAATTGAAAAATGCAGAAAAGTAATAATATTACGAACCCTGTTTTATAAATTTACTTCAGAACTTATGGAAGCAAGATATCAGTTTCTTGAGAACCGAATCTTAATTGTGTACTCGTACAATGAAATTTAGATGTAAATGAGAAACGAAGAGAAGCTCAAACATCGTGTAATTTCCGTATATAAATATTCGTATTTGTTTCAAACTTTTCCGATATGAACATGGTAGTCTTATTATCTTGTACATCATACATTACCCCTTCTATAACGCGCATAATATATTCAGAAAAGATGTTTACAAGTATTCAAATACACATTTCCATGAATTACCATATGTTTTTCTATTCGTGACAAACTGCGAGTTTTTCCAGCTCGAGTTTTCCTCGTCAATTTTCTACAATCACAAATGGTAAGATGATTGGTCGAAGACAATGGAACTGGCGTCGTTTGGTCGCGACCTCTTTTTATATATACTTTGTTCCTTTTGACATTGCCGGTGAAACCAACACTCAAGAGATCGTAAAATAGCTGTTAGACTATTTGTTCCATTGCCTTGAAATAACGACTGTTTCGAAAATTTAATCCGGTATCGTTTAGCGGCGAACATTACAACTTACATAAGCAGACTCCTTCAAGTTAAAAGGCGTTATATTTCTTTCAGGTGACTCCTCCCGCTGTGGGAAATTCTCGATATACAATATTTATTTTACTTATAACGGGGCGCCAGAACAAGCAAACTGGCAGAGATTCAAGGGGATAAGGACTCGAGATCTCGGTCAAGCACGACAAAGACATTTCTAACCCTGCACTTTAATTGCTGTGCCAATTGCACCTTAATGAATTATTGATCAAATAAACGATAAATGTACAAATGTACCAACGATAAAAACACATAATAACTCTTATCAAGCAGCGTTATAGCGTTATAATGAGAATCATGAGAATGTAGTTACCGAAAAAAATTGTTCGTAACATGATTCAACGTCAATAAGGTATCCGCAAAGAAAACATTCCCGAAAACCACAAAAACATCCAGCTACATTGCAAGCTATATACGAGCTACACTCAGCCACGAGAATACCTATAGGATTGTTTTTATGATCTCGTTCGTGTGCATATCTGGATAGACTCGTAACAGAAGTAACAGAACAAAAATACGAATGTTGTCCAGCGAGTTTCAGGCCAGCCAGTGTCACTGTCCTGCGCCTAAAAGAAACTGATTAGTATCCGTGTGCGCTAGTCGAACGCAAATATTTGGACGTTTCTCTTTTCCTTCGTTCCACGGCCGTCTGTAGACGGTATCCATGACGACGTGGCCTAAGAGATACGTCAGAGTGAACGTCGACCGGGAACAGAAGGAGATGGAGAAGGAGCGTGCACCAGGCCCGACGAACGTCCGACAAATATTTGCATAGCGTGGTGGGTTTGCGGAAAACCAGTGTGCCGCCGACCGGATAGACGTATTCGGAAAGAATATCCCTGTGTAGACGCGTATATACACGGTGATCCAGAAAGAATGGCTCGAGTAATTTTGAGGTACACAGTAATTGTAAAATCGAGAGAAAGAATTATAGTCGCGTCAACGAGAGATTAAAAATTAATTAATCAAAATATCCCAAATCATTTTTACAAATGAGTTTTACTTTTACTGCGTTCGACGTTGCTTTGAGTTGACACGATTGTCTCAGCTAGGTTATGTATACGGTATCGCTTTTATGTAGAACACGTACTGAAAGATCAGAAAATTATGGGAAATATTTCGTAATAATTTAAGTCAAACACATACGTAGAGTTTTAGAGACAGACAATTATTTGTCTATGAAAATTATTTGCCAGCATACGTATAGCATTTTTAAGTAATGAAAATCGAATTCGCAATGAAAAATGAATTCAAACATAAGGACGTAAAACAATTTTATAGAGTTATGAAAGAAGCTTTAAATAAATACCTATGCTATTTTACTTTACTTTATCTCTTTCAAAGTTAATTTTTTAATTTCTATGCTAATTCAACATTTTCACTTCAGGCAACGTATACACCTAAATTGCTCCGCTCTTTTTTCCAGATCACCCTATGTATGTATATAAGTGAACGAGCAGTGGTTGAAAATTCACGAGAGTGTCGTTCGAGGATATCGCTAGAAAAACGTTCAGACAGTTTTCGTGGCTGGACGCTATTCGTGGTCTTGAAACGCGGTGCAAGGAAGAAAATCCCTAGAGTATTTCGTTTTAGGTTCTTGGCAGAATCATCGACCATAAAAAGATTTTCACTTGTAGAGAGTTATAGGTGTTATGGGCAAAATCCTGTCAGCGCCACATTTTAACTACCAGCACAAGCTGTTTTCTCTTTACTTCTATGTTATGAGTTTAGTCTATGGATAGAGTTGGCCATATTAGTTTAGAAATATTAGTTTAGAGTATGTTGAATGGTTTAGAGAGAGGAGGTTAATTTTAGAGTACACAATTGGTGTCGAAATAAGATCCTTCTTTTTTTAAGTATACTTTAATGCGTTATGAGTGCAATTTCGGGCAATTAGAGAAAATATTACGATTAATTAAAAAGTTTCTGTGACTCGAAAACCACGAGTATAATAGCTATAAATAGACTGACCTAATGCCACGCTAATCTTGGGATAATGAAACATAGTAATACAACGATAAATGTGAATAAAGTAATATTTATACGATACAAATACACGGATGGATAAAAAGTGAAAGATACTTGAATAATTTAATATTGCAAAATTTATCTCGAGAAAATGTCCATTCGATCAATCAGAAGAAATACACAACCTAAGTACAGCTGAATCTTTTCGATCAATAAAAATTGCATTCACGATATCGATAATTCCTAAAATGATCAATCTGTTTTCAAATCTTTAAGAAGAATTGTAAAACGTTATCGATAAATTAACCACTGCTTCCGTTTCGAATAACGACTGGCGAATCAATATGTCGTGTGATAGAAGTCAAAATCACCATTCTGTACTAAAAAAAAGTAGTAAATTTATCGCCATTGTTCGGAGTAGCAGTATCTCATAAATGGTTCGCTCTAAACTTGTATTATTCAGCACTTTGAATTCGGTCTGAAGCGTGTCATGAAACCATAATAGTGATTTTAAAATCCTCGTGATTATTAATCAGAAAAATTCCATTTAGTTCCTCTAATGAATTTGCCAATAGTTGTATAACATTTTACATTCTCATCCATTTATTTCAGATATATTACCTATCAAAATAGATGAAAATATCAGGAATATAAAAATCGGAATATCTAAATAAAACCATAAGAATTTCAAACTGGAATCTTTCTCGTTCAAATATACAATTTTATTAAAAATATTGGAGATATCTGGTGTAACAAACAGTTGTATAATATAATACAGATCAATATCAATATTTGACTATTTTTCAAAACCTGAAAACACCTGCACGATCAATTTTCCCTATGGAATGTAAACAATATATTTGCCCGTGAAGCATAGAATTGAACAAATATCGCAATACGATCACTTATACCTCTATTTAATTTGACCAATTTCCTGTCTGATCTTGCAGTCCAATAAATACTACAGAAAAAGTAAAGCCTACAATCGAGCCTGGTGAATGAGTCACCAAAGCCAATCACCTATTCGTACTCCTTTAGAACCACGTTCCCGAATCGTCCACGAAGGCCGTGGCATTTTTCGTGGCATCGATGCCGGTGCAGGATAATAACCCCCCGCGGTGAGAAATTACAGAGTCCCAAAGCGCCAGGATTAAAGGACGAAAAAGTGTACGGGAGAGCGGCGCGCGATCGTGGATATGCGATCGATATTACAGATCTGTGCGTGCCGCCAGCAGCGATAAGTAATACTATATAGCCGATTGTATGGACTTGCGGAGAGAGAAAGAGAGGCCCGCGAGCAATTTTACACGGGGCAGAAAGGTGCGGGGGGGAGGGGTGTAGAGGCGAGGAGAGAAATGTCTGCAGTCACGGAAGAGGAGTCATGGAAACGCGAAACGCTCCGGTGTGCGGCAGCGTGATGTAGCAGAGCCAGGGAGCAGCGTACGCAGGCTCAAAGAAGGGGGAACACGACAAACTGCCAAGCCTAATGCCAATTAGTGCCATTCTCCTGTACGAGCAAGTCCGAGGGGACTTGAAGAGGCTTCCTCGGACTTTCTTTTTCCCCCTATCCACCTTCCAGCGAGGTTTACAAAGCGGTTAGGCGTATTTATCGCGCTGTATACATGCATAACGTGTACACACGTGAACATTCGCGTGGTGACTATATGTATATTCATGCGCATGTGTATAGCTGCGCCACGGTATCCGTCGCTCCTTGCCAAGTGCCTGCACGCATTATTCGTGGCGAACGTGCACGAAATACTTATGCACTCGCACATTCTCGAAATACACATATACACGCGGCCTTCGTCAGTGATATATACGTGAGTCTTTGGATATAGGTGCACGCATACATTCGAGCGTAGGCAAGTATGCGCACGTTTTTTCCCTTTTTTCCTCGAGGATAGTTCGATTTATAAAGCCGTGACTAACGAGCCGTGAAAATCGCGAGCGGTCCTCCGTATCGAATGCGCGATGTTCCCCTCCTTCCGGACATGTTCCCATCGCTCTCAACATTCTTTTTTGCCAACCACGGGGGAAGAAGTTATTAGTGACGCGAATCCGGTTAATTGTACGTGTAATCTATCACAAGACCGATTATCGCAGCCATAGATGTTATGAATAATTAAGGCTGAGGTGAAAAGACGTTGCGTGCAACGATGATAAAGCGTTGATGGGTGTAAACACGATTCGAGGAATCGTTAGCCATTACCGGAGGAACGATGGAGAAATTCGTAGTCTCGATCGAAACGCTTGCTTAACGAGTGTTCGAACTGTGCTATTTGAAAGGAATCGCCACTTTGCCAGCCACTTCATCGCGAGGTTAATACTAGAAGCGATTCAGCTTCAGAGACGGAAGATTAAGCGGTGAGGAAACGATCGAGGAATATATACTGGCACGAGATTGCCCGGACCACGTACGAAACGGTAGAACTCTCCTTTCGAAGGAGTTAAAAGGAGAAATGAAAGATGGTGGAGGCAATTCGAGAGTTATTTAAACGAGCACCGAACAGAGAAGGGGGGGTCCTGGTGGAAGCGGAGTTCCATTCCACTTGAAAACGCATGCAGACGTAAACACAATCGCTCCGGCACAATGGATTATGTTCCGAACACTCGAGGAACCCTTGTAGCTCGGTTGAAACGGGCAGTGTCTGAGAAAGCTCGACGAGGATAGAACGAACCCCCAGCTTTACCAGTTCACCAGGGCTATCTATAGAGGGCACGGCCGAAAGATAAATAATTGCCTGAAAAGCGTTGCCGGAAGACAAACAGACGGGGCACGAATGTCTCGCCGAAACGCGAAAGAAAAGATCCAACCCTTCTCGTGCGTGTAAGCCATCACTACTGTCATAATGCAAACAAATTTACTCGATGGGCAATATTTATTGACCACGAGATACGGCGGACGTTTATATATTTCCATCTGCCCGCAACGGTATGAGCATTTTGAAATCGCGAGCACTTCGGTCTGCCAGCAAAGCCGGAAGTGTATACTCTTCACGGTACGTTGTTATCATCGATTCGATTCGGTTGAAGATTTTCATCGCATGTTTCGCAAACTATCGAACGACGGCAAGAAATTTCTATCCCTCGTTACCTTCGCAATTTATAAGACATTTTTCATGAGTTCGTAAATTATAAAACATCGATGTGAGCGGAGGATTCGAATGGTTGTGAGACGGACGAGCGCACGAAAGCGATTGTAAAGCAATAAAGAAGAAACGAGCTTTTGCTGTGGGATTTCTCGAGTAGGATGTTCCTTGTTGAAACAGAAGACGGAACTGGAGGGGTGGCAAAGTAACCACGAGGGTCCATAGGTAAAGCACTCCACACAGCTCTTCTCTTCTCCTTTGCACTCCCAGTGGACCAATTTACGGCACCCTGAGGACTCGGGTATTACGCTTCACGCTCGGGGGTTCGTTTCTGGCCATTGTTGCGCCAGTCAGGGGGATTATTTCGGCAGAGACGAGGGATGCTTTCCCAGTTGCAGTTGTTCGTCTCTTTCGCTCGACTACCCTCGGATTATACGTCCCCCCCCCCCCCGCCAAGCACCTGCAACCAAGCTAAGCTAAACTGTCTCGTCCGATCTACCTTTTTTTTCGGAAGTGAGGAAGTAAAGATATAAAAAGAAGAACGAGAGAAGATCCACGGCTATCTTCGCTGATTAATTCGCCTCCGATATCGGAAAGAAAACCATTTAACGTAATAAGCTACTTCAGCCAGAGTTCAGATCTCTGTATTCCCTCTGCCCCCGGGTACGGTCGACTATCGAGAGACCCATTAAAAACTCTTACAAATAGCAATTATAAACGGGAAGCCGGCGATAAAGGGCGTTCGTCCATTTAATTATCTCAGCCTTATTGAAGAGAAAACTAGGCGAGCGTGCACGAGCAAATCAAATCGTTTTATCGGTATCCGTTCCATGAACCTTAACAGTACGATTCCCGTATCGAGGAAGAATCGTCTTTTTACGTTCTCTGAAAGTTCTTATCGGAAACGAGCCGTCTGCGTTATTCTTCTTCCACTTCTTCCTCTTCCCTTCTTCTTTTCTTTTTTCACCCTTTGTTTTACTGCACTTCGATACGCTCTCCCCTCTGCCCGATACAACGTTCCCTTTTTATCGACAAGATTTTTACGGTCGTACTAGCGCGGTCTCGTGTAGAATAACACGAGAGCGGGCAGCGTAAGTGAATCTCGGGGCGCCAGTTCAGAGAGTAATGGAACAGACAATATGTCGCGTCACATAGGCGAGAGCCGGAGGGGAAAGAAATACGCGCCCCAGGTGCCGAATAAACGTTATAGGAGAATACAATTTGGCTATACTCCATCGAACCCAGTCAGACACGCTGCTCTTTCGTCGATACAGTAGGTCGCGCGAAACGATTTTTTCCGGTCGTCGCGTTCGTTCAACGTGGGTAATTGTATCAACGAGCAAACGCACAGAGGTATATCGAGTCAACGATAGGATCGAACCACTCTGTGTGTATGCGTGAAAAATGACTGATGAAGTAAAACGAGAAGAAAAAAGAGGAAATAAACAAATACACGGTGAAAGGAGATATGAACGTAAAGCAATAACGCGGCAGCGATGGAACGAGGCAGAAATTAAAACAATCGCTTCCTCCCCTGCTATTCCTCTCTTTCCCCACCGGTGAACAAGAAGCAGCAGCGTGTAATTACCGCGAACGGGAGCACGAGATCGCGATTCCACTCGGTCAGGAAACATATAATGGGAGTATAATGCGTGAAATTTACCGGGCGCATCAGCATAATGGACGACGTGACGCTCAAGATATCACTGTGATTCCATATTTCCGTGCCGACAGCGCAACTCGATTCGCCTCGGCTCGCATGTCCCGGCACGGCGTGCCTCCAACAACGCATTACCATGTGCAGCGTGGCGTCGAACGGCTTCGAAGCTTAAAATCGCCCCGATTATCGTTCCACGCTGCTTACAAAACGTTCCCCTCCCCTGCCATTTACCAAGTCAAATGTCTTTGTTTGGTCCGTGAAATTAGATCGCATTGTTTGCACGTATTTTATTAGATCGATGTTATATCATAGACAGCGAAAAAACGGGACACAAAATCAAAACAAATAATAAAAGAAATGAAAAAAAAAAAGAAGATAGACGTATCATATATTCGATTTCATCGAGTTTACAAAAGTGTTTTCATCTATACGCGCACCGAACCGCGTTTACACAAGCGTCGAGGCAAACGGGCCGATTAAACGCATCAATATTTACCGAATCAGGGCCCGTCGCGAGTGCATATCACGGTTTACAGAAGGTTATGTTCGTCTAATACCGTGTATGCACTACTATTTCGTCACCGACATACGCCTACCCCTTATCCCGTACGTAAAAAAGCAAAGCAACTATATCTTTCATCCTTATTCCTCGCCAACGTGTGTCCCTCTTCGCTTCTTCACGGCACTCGACACAGAGCCACCTTTTTTCCACAACATTGTCACCGCCTTTCGAGGGACAGCCTCGACTCTTTTGCCAGTACTGTTTTTTTCCTCCCTCCGGTCTTCTTTTTTTCTTTGTTCGTTCCCGTTTCATTCTCCGTCCTTCTCTATTCGACGCGTTTCTCGCCCCCCCCCCCCCCCCCGCTGCTCACCACGTGCTACAATATCGCCGGGCCGCATCCGGTGTAACGCCTGTTATTAGGGATGGGCCAGATGAAGCTTTCATTATTCTATCCGAGGGGTCCCTTTCCATCCGACAACACACCGTTATAATACAAAGTAATGGCTGATTTTTTTGCTTTCGCCTCTAATTATTATGATTATCGGTGCCGGGGCAAATATAATGGCAACGGTGAATGATGTAATTTTTTCCTGGCAAACGTACAATATTACGTTCCCGCGTCATCCTAAACGTGAAAATATTGCGTCCACTAGCGTTAATGCGCACGGTCGCACGTTTAATCGCATACAACGACATTTCCGCGCTTCTATCGTCGCGCTGGAATAAATGCAATAAACATATCACACGCCGGTACATTCAACGCGCTTACATAAAGTCACGCTATTCCGTTTTTCATTCCCCGACCGTTTATAATATCCTGTTCATCGACCGGCAAGAATTTCACCGACTAAACTTGCCGTGAAACTATGCTTCCACGGTCTATACGTACATACGCGAGCACAATCTCGTCCGATCTTGTACATCGTTATGGTTATGTACTACGACCGAGACGGTTTAATCGTGGCAGCTATTATAAGCCGAACACGAAATCCATAGAGAGGGGACACGCGAAGAAAAAGGAGTTTCGCATAACTGATTCATGGATCTCCGATTCACGGATCAATAGGCTCTCCCCCCTTGCGACGCGATGCGGCGAGACGAAATGGCTTTTACACGGTTCACGGCTAACATCGAAATCGTGACGGGATTTCTGGCCGCGCGCGCAAACACGCTCTCGCCGCGGTCCGATATCTCGAAATCTCGAAACGAGGAGGCAGAGTTACACGTATGTACGCGCGCGATACAGTATATACACTCCCCAAAGGCACGTGTATCCGACACGTACATAACCTATATGGGTAACGTACGCGCGAACCATGATAAATGTGTGCACCGCGACGCACGTGACCGTATCAGTGGCAGCGAACTGAGACGCGCGAAGAAACCGCGCACGGATCGGTATTATTATCGCGTGTTCGACCAACGCGGATCAGCCGCCGTTTCTATTTCGATCGAGAGAATGTTTTGACGTGACCACGCCGCTCCCTAGTACACGAGTGTAACAACGACCGCGATCCCGTTCCATAATCGGCTGGCATGCGTTCGCAAAAATTTCAACGCGAGAGAATTCGTAATCCGATCGACGACCGATTGTCGAAAGGCGTTACACTGGTTTCTACGCCACTGAACGTGATCAGAATCGCGCGCAGTACGCGCAGCACAGTACACGTGAAACTCGAACCAAGTGGCTAAGCTGTGCGCGGGTTCCCCTTACGAGGTACAAATCGTTTAAACTGCGTAACAAAGGCGTAACGCGACGAGAATTAAGTCTTCGAAAGGTTTCTCTGAATTTTGGTACATAAGAAAATAAACTATGATAGTTTAATCCGTTATTCCGTTAACAGAATTTTGTTTGTCGTGTAAAACGGTAACAAAAGGCGATGGAAATATGTGCATACAAATTATTTCAGGGATGTACATAGTTAAATAAACATAAGAAAATGAAGCACGTAAAATCGATGAAAAAATTGGTTTACTCACCGGATGCCTAGCAGCAGCGGCGGCAGCCACAGCAGCAGCGTTGATTCCAGCACTGGGATACATGTTTTTTCTATGGTTCCAAATTAGTACAAAATACAAACACTTTTATATGTGTTTTTAAAACACGTATGCGGTATGCTTCATGTCACGCAACACATTAACGACAATAAATAACAACAACAACGATAAACAAAAACACTTCGATTCAAATCGCCCGCGTGGGCTACGAGAACGAGCGAACTTTGTCACGGCTCTGTCCGCGGTTCTGTCGACGCGATTCGATCAAGAAGGTCCCCGCCTCGGATGCACAAAGATGATCCATCGGTGTGTTTGCCATCCGCAACTACCGCATTCTCATCGATAACATGTAACTTCACCTTTCCGAACGACACCTACTCTACTGTCACCACTTATTTCGACCCGCCTTCTACGTTCATCGAGGTTAAACGTGACGCCGACGCCACGAAGAATCCCGTTGGGCACGGAGAGCGTGGCGTGCCCTTTATCCGGTCGGTAAAACAGGGCGAGAACCGCGATAAGAATACGCCGAATAAAGCTTCCTTTTCTTTCGGATTAAACGAAAGAAGGAAAACTGCTTCTCCCTCCTCTGGTATTCACGGCTTCACTTCCTCAATATTGGAACACCATCACACAGAGACACTACACTTTGCTTGTTTACGACTGAAACAGTGGCCCGCCGCCAGACTTTGAGGTTAAGTTTACTAACACTAGCACGCACACGTCTATTCCGTTACTACGCAAGAAAACTCCTCTGGTACCGATACAACAGCGCGTGTGGGAATTAAAAAGCCGGGAAGCGCACCGATCGGACGAAACCGGCGGACGCAACGTGAAAGCGAAACACGAAATGTTAAACGCGCAGACGGACAACAAGAACAAACCTCTCTGTACAACGGCCTCGGAGCGACTGATGGACGAGCAAGTGGTGGGGATGGTATCCCCTCCAAAGCAATCTTTCCCTTCCCCCACTCTGATAGGCCGTTACTCCACAGTTAAACCCGCCAAGCACCCCCTCGAATGTCTCTCCTCGTTCTCGACGCTCGTATTAACCGGCGCGATAGCTCCTTCACAATTAAGTCGCGTTACGTAAGGGTCTCGAAAAGGCGAGCACGAAAATCACGGCTCGTTAAAACATCGGTACGTCCTCCTCTCTCTCTCTCACTCTCTCTTTCTCTCTCTCTCTCTCTCTCTCTCTCTCACTCTCTCTTTCGCTCTTTCCCACTCTCATTTCTCGCTCTTTCTTGCTTTTTGCTTTCTGGCACTCTCTATTTCATAGCACCTGTCGTTTCTGTCGTATACTTAATCTGTTTTATCGACCAACGGCGAGGCACGAGGATATGTCTATCGTGATTTTGGCGCGCTGTTGACGCGATGAGTGACCCAGCCATAGCTTTAGGGCCGTTTTAGTTGACCGTAATTAATCGGGTTTCAAATGAACGGTTATATTCGCGTTAAGCATGGCGCAATCGAACAATATACATACATCGATTCTATTATGTACATGATCAACGTGATATGTTTGCTCTGTCCCTCTTCATCTCTCCTCTCTTTTCCTACCTCTTTGTTCTCTCGTTCTCTTTCGCCCTTGCTGTCTATGAATTATTTTAATGGCAGCATTTTTTTCACATTATGTCGACGTTGTGAAATTTTATACCAACGTCTACCATTTCTGTATTAGTGAAAGATGATTCAACGGTGCTCATTTATCAACGTTGATTACATTCGTTTTTTTCCATTCCTTCGATGCTATTATCGCTGATACTGCGGTTAACGAGTGTGTGCAAATAATATTTGTCGACTACACCATTCAGCTACCTTTGGAATCTAGACAATTCAGAGTATCAATCTCGCGAAACGCGATGCAATGACTAAGGGAACGCACGGTTCTCAGAATGCTTTTTTCGTATATATGTACTGCTTGCTGCTGTTGCTGCTGTTGCTCCATTATCTTTGCCGACCGGTGCTTCGCTTTAACAGATACAATTGAGAAAGATACATCGTTAGCCCGTGGGCGATATCGTATACGCGAATCGTGTATTCCGTTGGTGTACAGGTCCGGCGATTTTTGCAAGTTGAAGCACGAAGACTGGAAGCCTCGAAAGTTTTCGGTCCCGCAGATACGGTCGAATAAACGAGAGGACAGGGCGCGGAACACGGCGTGCCATGCATACGCGTAGGTATTAGTTGCTTCTCTCGGTTCACTCAGCGTGTGCAAACAAATCGAAAGTTTTTCGCAAAATGGCCGTCACCGGGCTGACACGGATGTCCGCATAAAACCTCTCTCTCTCTCTCCCTCCCTCTCTCTCTCTCTCTCTCTCTCTCTCTCTCTCTCTCCCGCCCTTCTCTCCTTTCCTATGCTCTCTCAACTGGCCGCCGACTGGCTGCCTCTCTCACCACTCGTGATTTCCCTCACTTCCCACACCACCACAAATATGGCGCCTCCACCCGTTTTCCCAACCCCTACAACGTTCCTCTATAAAGTGAGAGTAACGTAGAAAGAGGGAAAGGGAGAGTCAGGGTAAGAGCGAGATCGCGAGCTATGGATGGAATATATATACGCGCATCCAACGCGATTGTGTTCGAGTATCCGTGTGTAGCGAGTACGATCCTATGCGTGTGGCAAGGGGGTGCCCCTATGTGAATATCGCGCAGCACACAGTCCCAAGCAGTTTCCTACTTGATTGCCGCTATCGTCCGCTCGCTTCGTAAAGGAACTGCTCCGCGCGGACTGTCTGTGCCGCCTCGACCAACCAGAATGCTTCTAGACGTGACTTCGCCAATCGCCAGCCATCCAGCCCCACTGTGTCATCCGACAGCCGCAAAGAGTCGAATGAAAGCGCGACCTCGGCCAATGAGAACGAAACTTTTTGAGTTGACGCTCGTACGTCGGATCCGCGCGGATTGTTGTTCGAGCCCCACGGATGTTCCTATACGGAATGAAGGTGCTACGCGAAGCCGCAGCGAAACATGAAAAATAGGGGGCTACATGAGGAAAAACACGGAGCGGGTAGGAAGGAGGAGGGCTCTGTGGGATGGATCCTACGAACCGAGACACCAAAGGCTGGCGCAGTCGTGGTTGTGTGGGGCAGCCAAGAAGGAGGGATGTCGAGGATAGAGGCCGAGGATGAGAATGGAAAAGTAACATAACGAAACGTCGATCCCATTACCTGGAGCTCTCTCGCCCTGCCGCCACCGTGCACCGAGCCCTGCTTTCGACCCTTAATCCAAAGGAGGATTAGAAAACCCCATTGTCATGCTTCGCGGAACGCGGGATGGGATATATACATACATATGTACAGAATAGCACTCCGCACAATTTCTCCCCTCTCTACCTTTCTCGCTCTCTCTTCTATTACTCCATCTCCTTTTGCTTCGCACACAACGGAGGCGGTGGTGCAGGACCCTCCTAATGAAATAAATACGTGACGTGCCGTGCTAGTGACGATACGATGGTAGTTCTGTTTATCGCCAGCTATGAACTTTTTGTGCGATGCACAGAAACGCTGAACCCCTCCCCATGCTTCGGCTACACTCGTTTTACCGTTTTCCTTCCTTCTTCCGTCCCGTTCTAACTCGCTTCCCGTCTGGTTCGGTCGCTCTTTATCTTGTTCCACGGGGCGAAGAAGGAATATAAGGCAGTGCCGTGGAGTGTTGGCGAAGCTGTCGGTCGCGCTTGGTCGGCTGCGGTTTATGCGGAGCCGCCTTGCCTGCCGCCTGCCGCAGCCGGTTTGCGTGTTCGCCCGTGTTCGCTCGGTGGATACGTGTCCTCGGTGCGGCTCGGTGCTCACCGAACGACCATGGACGCGCTCAGCTACGCTACGGAGAGTAAAGAGGAGAGATCGAGGGAGAAAGGGTGAAGAAACGAGAGAGACGAAGCCAACTAGAGGGAATGAGACGAGCATACGCGGCGAAATGCGAGGGTGAGGGAGACGCCGGCAGGCGGCAGAACCAGTCGCTGCGGTCGTCGCGGCTAACCACGCCGGTGCTCTCAACCCACGGCGACCTCGCCAACCGCACCAAGAATACTGCCTCTTCCACGATGCTACCAAGCTCTATTGCCAACTCCAAAGAAGCCAGTTTATTTCTTTGATCCGATAATTTCATGAAAATTCTATTTATTACGTCAAAGTTAAGAAAGAGATGTTTGTTATTTTTTCATCTAACATAGATGCGTTTATAGCAATAATTTCTGCTGTTATGTCGAAAGACTTCACTGACGATATATCCGTGAAACTGCACTGTCTAATGGACGTGGTAATTTGTGTACAGATAGGAAACAGGTGTGCTTATTCTTACGTGTCTGTATCGCGATCTATAACAACGACGATCGTGGCCCACATGAAAGAAGTCATTCGCCACAATGTAAATATTACTTTGGTCGGTACTTCTATCTCAAGCGGTACGCGAGAATTTCCTGCTAGGAAAATCGCCGGGGAAAACGTCGAGGAGCTGGTTTAATTAATTATAATTGGCTGAGTGCATTGGGCAACCGCCTCTTCTCTGGACCAACGTCCACTTCATCCGCCGCAACGAGAGAGGGAAAGATCTAAGAGCTTGACTTCTGCTTGAATGAGAGTACGTACGTCTCGCCAAGTTGAAGAGGATTTGTGAGGATGATCGAGCGCTGCGGGCTTGCCATTAAATATATTTGAAAGAGGCACCGTTTCAAACGGATCTCCGAAATAATTGAACGTCGAATGACCGCTAATAACGTGCAATTTGTATATTGGGCAAGCATCGATCAATCGGCTGACCGACGAGACAAAAATATTAATCACATTTATTAATTACGGGAGAAATTGAAGGATCGAGAGCATCCGGCCCTACACACTTTTCATTTTATTTCTCTTCGCGTGTGTGTACACGGGCCTGTCGGTTCGTGTAAATGGAAATCAACGAGCGAAATCGATGTTATCGACCGAGTAACATAATGCAACGCACTCCGGTGTACAATCTTTATAACAAAAAATCCACATTCTTCGAACAGTTCCTTCATTCTCTCCCACGCGTTGTCCAAGTCGATCTATAATAACTATAGATCGAACGTTCGACCGAACCACGAAGAGTCTCCCCTTTTAAACCATCGATCGTTCAGGGGAAGTAACAATGGACCAATATTTGACCAGAAGGAAGGAAAACGTAAAAAAATCGGAAACGGCCGATTACCTCGTAATTGCGAGCAACGCCGTGTTAATTTTGCTAAACCACGTCCGATACAATTAGCGAGTGCATTTAAAAAGATCACGGGCGAAATTAAAAATATGGGAACGGCTGGTGCGTGGCGGCGAAACGTCCGTAGCAGGTAGCTCGAAAAACCGTGTACGAACAAAAGATAGAAAGTAGAAAAAAGGGAAGAGGGGGAAAAGAGCTGAAAAAAAAGGGAGAGGAAAAGAACGAACGAATAGGAGGAGGCTGATAAAGGACGATGCTCGATGGTCTTTTGGCAAAATATCGCGTTGCGGCTTTACCACGAAACGAATCTAGCAGGCACACTCACGGCTGACAAATGTCTTCCGCGGTTCTGGCAGCGGCGTACCGTTATCCAAATTACAAATAACACACCGCCGTCGACGTTTTATCCAACGCCCGGAGACAAATTGCTCCCGACTTGGGATGGGTTGGCTCGAAATTATCCCCACCAAGACCGACCATGGTGTAACCGCGCGTCGTGGACTTCGTTAATACCGGTAGTGGCTCGGCCCCTTGCTCGGCACACGGAATTAACACGGCGAAGTGTATTTATGGATCCGGCCCCAGCCAGGTAACCCGAGAAAGACCCTTGTGTGTGCCAGAGTCTTGCTTCTTCCCCCTATTCTGCCCTATTCTTTTCGTGCTTCCCTTCTCTGACCGAGAAGCTCAGCCAGTGGTCGTCGGTCGATTTCTTCTTTTTTCCACGAAGGAGGATTAATTAATGAGCCTGATCCAAAGCATTACCCGCTTTACAGACCCGGTCCGTGGCCTTCGAACCGACATGCACTGGCGTGGGAATGTCCCTGGCAATTTCAATTTCGTTAATTATCGCAAAACTCGCTTTTATTTGATATAACGATCCGGTTTCTGCCGGCAAAACACCGTATTTGGTATTGCCAATAACTTCGTCATTAAATCACTACCGTCGTTCTGTCTGCGTGTGTACACTTTTGCTCATACACTCTTCTCCTCTTCCTTTCTTTTTCTTCTTTTCCTCTTTTTTTTTCTCTCGCGTAAGGCTACGATCGTAAGGTTGGAAAGCGCGACGTTTTATCTTTCGCCACCGTGAACTTCTTTCTCGCGTATCTCGCACGTATCCAGCAGCTTTTGTTCATAACCCAGGGCGACTTTTATTCCAAGCGTAGAGTGTATCTTATTTGTCTTTTCGTCATTCGCTTTGGTTGGCAAATAAATCCTTACGTGACACGTTTAAAAAAAGCTTTCTACCCAACGATTTCGAGACCAGTCTTCATCGTCACCGTGGTCGTCGTGGTCGTGGTCGTGGTCGTTTCTCTATGTTGCATTTTGCCGCGTCGAAGAGTTATTGTCACGGATACGGTAATCAAATAACCGTCACCCCTGCACTCCACGCCATTGGCCCATATCCGCGCCGCACGGGACGTGATACACGTGTAGTCACGGCGTGTAACGCGTGCTCGAATATAGTGTTCTCGGTGTGCAACAGTGCGTTCGCCAAGTTGTGCTCGCCGAGTTGCGCTCGCCGAGTGCCGTATAATGCACATTTGTAAAGTTACACGGGCTTAACATAGCGGCTAGGTATTTTTCAACTCGGGACCGGGACAGAGTTCCTTAATTGAAACCTTTTGTCGGGGAAATAAAGTGTATCCTTGTTCGCCATTGTAGATTAACAAAAAGAGCGGAAAACAAAAAGCGAGAAGAAGGAACGAAAGAGGGGAAAAAAAAAGAAAGAAAAAGGGAAATATTCGTGAGAGGAGGTACGGGCATGTGGACGAAGGAAGAGTGGGTGTGCGGAGGGGGAGAGAAATTACGCCGCAATTTCAGTTCTAACAATACGGAGAAAGAGAAATTACGGTATAAATGGCGGAGTAAGACGTGGTGTTATTAAGAACGACACGTGGGGTAGGGGTTCATTATTCCAGCGGGAATGGCAGCGAAAATTTTGCACGGCTCACTTAGCTTATTACTCGTTATTATCCACCGTCGCGGAAAGGTACACACGAAATAAAAGCCTCCGTTACGATTCGCGGTGTATCGCCTTTGTAATTTTACGGTTTCGCCGTGTCTCGTTCTTGAGAGAGAAGAGCACAGAAAAAACGAGAAAGAGAGAACACATTTTAAAACTAATTTCTGTCTATGCTAGCAAGTACGATTCCTTTGTAATAATATGTATAGGCACGACCAAAGGAGGAAAGAACTAGAAGAAGAAGAATAAGAAGAAGAAGGATAAAAGAAATAGAAAAAGAAAAATGGTGCGATCCGCGACGAGCGTAAAATCCACGGGCGTGTCCGGAAAATTCCTTTCCGAGCTGCTCCCCTTGCGGAAAACACTGTTTTCACACGTCGAACGGAAGTCAAGGTGCTCGGCCGGGAAAACGAATGGGCAGGTCATGGCGTTTATAAGCGCGCACTCGAGGAAAAAGGGAAACCGACGTCACGGGCTACGAGACTACGTACAACTTACGGCGAGGACAACGATCACAACGACGATCACGGGTGCCGACTTTGTGTGCGAAGAGGCACGGCCTCGGCAACGTAGGGAATTTCGTCATGGTCGTCACGGTTAGCGTGAGGAAACGGCTAACAGAATTACACTCGGGGGCCATGGAAGATTTTTAACGGTCGATTTACCGCGTAGCCAACTCCACTACTAGTACCCCTCCTATATACTCTTCACTTCTGTGTCCGCGCGGTCTGACACAGCAGTCAGAAGCAGCAACAGCAACATAGAGAAAACGGCGAGTCTCACCCTTCGGCCAGTTAGCGTCCTTAAACCACCCTTGCTGCTTGGCCCTGGTCCTATCTGGTATTCGCTGTTTCGTCACGCCAGGGGGTCAAAACTGGCCGCAGATGTCAGCTATAAACCTCCCGGTACGGGAACGACCCTGATGCTCAACGACTCTCCTCTCGCCCGCCTTCGCCCCGATGTCGTTTCGCCATTGTATCTCCTGCTGAATACACGCCCTTAAATAAATCCATCTACGGACCCATCTCGGTGAAACCACCCCTAACGCTGTTGCTGTTCCCGCTGCTGCCTTTGCCGCTCCTGTTGCCCAGATTAGGTTCCCGATCTTTGTTCCAAGGGGTTCTCTTCGTGCCCTTCCCCTTTCTCACGTGTATACGCATATGTATACGTACGTACGTTCAGCGAGAAAGGGAGAAACGCATGATTATCTTCGTCAACGTGTAGCCTCGGAACAAAGATGACCTACAAAAAGACCGATGAGGAGATAAGGAAGAGTGCGAAACGGTATTGGCTGGATGTAACGATGCCAGGGGTAATAATGCGGATTGTGGGCGAGACACCAGCCAGATTTATGCATAACGGGACTTTGGTTAGGTACTGGTTATTTTAATCGCTGTGAAGTCAGCTAATTGTGTAATGTACGGGGATCGTTCTGCTGTTCGCGAACTATGTAGATGTATACCTTGGCGAGTAGTGAATTTGTCAGGGAATAGTAAACACTATGTATTCTCTCAGGAGGCAATGCATTAAGTGGTTTAAGTTACGATTACAAATTACAGTGGATATATTTTGTGACAAATAGGTCGAAAATTTGTCAGATGATGATTATAACGGATACATATTTTGACGTAGATAATGTTGTTTTGACAAATATCCGCTTTCAAGATGTCCCTCGCGAAACGCTTGCTTGTAGCAAAGATTCTTGCATGCGAGCTGTTAACTTCTGTTCGTAAACAGTCTACAAGCAGTTTAGGGGGAACTGCACACGAATAATTCTAACCTGCGTAGACTCGTTACATTTTATCTCGCGCATTTTTTATCTTTTCTATTTTATTTCCTCTTTTCATCGGTTTCTTTTCGTTCGATAAATTAGATACCGTGTATACCTCAGGTTTACGATATTTGCCAGCGAAAACGAGGATCGCAGTAAAATCAATAACGCTTATCGCGAAATCGGTGCTCAAAGCTGCACAAGCGGTAGCGTCGAGATATTCGGAACGGTGTTCGTTAAGCGGACCAATGATGTCGTAAGGTTACTTTAATATTAGATCGAGGCTATTTCTCGCTTTGGCCCCAGCTCCTCCTTCTATATTCGCGTAATTAGGAGTGTAATTTCAGTTAATAAGGATACGTTCGTCTGTTAATCGTGAACTAATCCCAATAACCGTTCTCTACCATCGAGTTGCTAATTTTGACACACGGGATTTTCAATGAATTCCCTTGACGGTTTCATAAATAGAGCGAAACACGAACGTTATTCATAAATCGGGCTTACCAAGTGTACAAAAGTTTCTGCAATTATATGGTCGAACGCTTGATTGGTCTAGATTCCATGGATTCGTTCAGAGATCATGACGATTTAGAGCAGGTACCTGGCCTTTGGTTTAGGCAGTTGGTGGGCGATTATTAGACTCTTAACACCGGAGAATTGCAATATCGTAGAATAGAATTTTTACGGGGAATAAAAGGACCGCTAATTGCGAGCTTAGTAGGATAATTAAAATCATATCTAAATTATTTCGGTACTTCAATTTCAAATGGGCACGAGTCGCTTTATTACGAGTTACGAGTGCCGACATCAAGGAATTAATGATTCTGCAATCGTTTAAGATCGTTTAAAAAAATTATAAAAGTTATTAGTAGAAGAAAAATCGTGGAGTTTCTTTGGGGAAAGACACACGTTTAGTCGGAAAATCGAATAAAATCGCAATTTTTGGTAATCATATTTATGTTCGACGTATTGCTCGCTGTGTGCGGATAACCTTCAACCGTGCTTCCAAGACGAGTGAACATCGAACAAAGTGCATAACGCAACCTTCTAAAACTTACACGTGTCTTGAGTCTCGGGTTCATCCCGCGCCCCTGTTCGCAACGAGCCTAAACAACCTGGCGTTGAACGCCTGACGCAGCCACGGGGGACGAAGAATTTAATCGAGATAGCAGTCGATCTTTTTACAAGCGGCTCGATTACCAGAGCGATGGACGCGTATCGTCGACGAGAGCGCGAGAGATCGGCCGCCTGTAAAAACGAAAACGCCGACAACCGTCATATTTCAGCGGGTATCGAATCAACGTCGACGCGTCGTCAAACGCTTTATAGCACGTGCGTGCGTGCACGCGTGTACGTGGAACCATCGTACCTATGTACATACATACACGATATACACACGAGTGTTCGTACAACGCTCGGCACGCCGCCTCTCTTCGTCCCGAAGGCTGTTTCGATCGATCGATCTCGCGAGCGTAACAGCCGTGACACGCTTTGAGATTCCACGATCTTTTACGACGAGGCGCGGCGTATCGTTAACGATCGCTCGTCGACGTTTAATTAGCCGGGGCTCGCGATTACGAGCGCGCTGCATCGCGCAACAGGCCCCGCAGCGCAATTGCGACTGTAACGATCCATGCCCGAGGACCGTAAAAGGCCGGCCAAAGAGAATCGCTTCTTCTTCGTCGTCACAGGCAGCCGCGCGACTGGTTCTCGCGTTCCTTCCACCATGGAACGGATATCTTTTCCCTTCTCTTCCCTATCTGGTCTTGTTGCTCGTCGATAGTCTCGATCCAGGGATCGTACCGGCCAACCCTTTTGCTACGCGCTCGTACGCTCGCTCGTTGCCTCGCCGGATCGGCACGCACGAGGCGAATCAGCGAATTACGACGATTGAAATTCAATTCCGCGCGCGGCCGACCGGCTAATTAGACGCAGTCGCTGTACCCGCGACACGGCCACGACCATGCCGCTCTTCGTACACACATGGACCTGTTCTTGCTTACTTTCTCTTTCTTTTTCCGTCTCTCTCTCTCTCTCTCTCTCGCTCTCTCTGTCCTTCTCCTTCTCTCTCTCTCTCTACATCGCCACGTGTTGCACCTCGTGCAATTGCGCGTACAGACGTAAATGCTCTTGTCGCTTTGCTCGTTTCTACGCCGCCGCAACGCGCATCCCCGTGATAGGCGATATCCTCTTCCCCTCGTGTGGTAGTTCGTTTGTCTTCGTCTTGCCGCCTACGCGCCTTTCGCTTTATAAGGACCGAGTGCATTAAAGTGAATGAGCGGCGTGTAAAATCTCAGAAACGCGGAGGATCCTCGTTGGTGTTAGATAGCTGTTACATTTCAACCCTCGTAGTTCCCGATTGTTTTATGACTGTCTTAATAGCCCGACCCTCGGAACCACGCTTCGCTATTATCTCTACCTTCAGCGACTTGGTAGGCAACCATGTTGCGATTCGCAGCGGTTCGGTTGCGTGTTTTTGTGAGTCTCCTTGATTCCCTTATGCTGAACTCAAGTACACGTGTGAAATCGGTGAGTTCATCTAAATTTCTTGTCGTACATCGTAGATGAATTCTAAACCAGGGGTTAGGTTCGTGTTTACGATGTAGGAATAGACGATACGATCGACCCTGTTCTTTTAGTTTCGTTAATAAAATTATGGACTTGAGAAATAGAACAAACGCCAAGCCTTAGCTGAACGCTGCTTCAGTCAGCTACCTATCTCTAATTTCAAAAGCAAATCCTTAAAATACGATTGAACCTGAGATTCTAAACATTCAAAGAATCTCCTTAAATTCGCGTTTCCTTTCAAATCCCAACAAGTGTTGTTGTTCGATTCTCAAACCACAACGCTTAGCTAACGCGACTACCGCGTTATATCGCCTATGATATATATGAGACATCTCGGCCAACAGCGTTACGATCGTTGGCCGAACCATCGATTGATTTTACGAACGTGGTTCACAGCTATTGCACGTTGTGCATCATTATTGCGCGTATCTGAATACCGCGAAGCCGATTTGTTCCAGCTGGCTTGCCGGCTTCGACGTATCTCGCGGATTAGAGTATCTCGGTAAACGAGGCAGACTTCATCGCGAGAGATCGTAATCCGCTTTTCCTTCGATCCGTTCCGCCTCTATCGTGCCACCGTGATAGATACTTGGCGAATGATCAGCGAGGCAGGGTACCGGCCGCGCGTAGATATAACGTGAGAGCGCGAAAGATTATAAGCCATGAGCCACGAGCCGCGGGCGGTAAGCGGAGCAGCGCGATTAACGCGATCGAGCGTGCGTGCCGAATAATTACTCATTTGCAGCAGGCCGTGGCTCGTTGTACTAACCGTGTACAGGGCCGGCATGTTCGTATTACGACACGAAAATCTCGAAGCATGCAGACACATCGTGCCCCGACGATCGTTTATCGATCGGCCGGTTTCTCGTTAAATTATGCCATCTCTGTTGCACAAAGACCCTCTCGTTCTCGTCCCGCTCGCGATTCCGTATTATAACGCATGGTTGCGCGCAGACGCGCATGCATGCATAATTAAAAGTTCGTAGCGGACTAGGCATCGATGGTTTTTGCATGCGAGCAACGCGGTCGCGAACCGCGACGTCGATCACGGGAGAAGCGACGATACCCGTGTTGAAAGCCGTATTGGGAATAAATAAAAAAAAAAAAAAAAAAAGAAAAAACTGTGAGGAAAAAGAGAGGAGAAATTAACGATGGAATATCACGTCGGGTTCTTTCTTTCTATTTTTTTAATTTTCAGTTTTTACGTTCAACCGATCGACCCATTACACAGAAATACAAAAAACACTGAGCTCTGTCGGCGTTTGCACAACGCGCCATAGAACTGTCGCGCGTGTATTATGTTAATACGTGCCACCCTGCGTTCCCAACGTGCATACGTTGTCAATGCTTTGAGTTAATTTCGGCGACGCGTAATAATTTGCCTCCGGTTACCTCCGGGCCGAATCGTAATCGACGAGAATTACCAGCCACGGCTCCAGTCAAGTTTTCCAAAGGAAATTGTTCGACTCGACGATTTCCTCGCGAGCATAATATATTCGTTAATCTCTCGAGCTACGTATCCATTTACGACTATTTGAATACCATGGAAAGCATTTCTGGCCAATTACACACGGCGGACAGCTCGCCGTCCCCGACAATACTCTTTGGTATCCAGCGTATCATTAGGCGCGCGCGTAATAAGTTCCACGAGTTACGTTACTCGCCATACAAATCGTGTCCCCGTTAGATCCCTCGAATCGTGAGAAGAATACCACGCTTCGCGTTCCTTTTGAATTTAGAGACGGTGCAGGCGAGTGGATTTTGTCCCGCGGACATTTCCCGTACGTTACACCGGTGTGGACTGAATTACACGATGAGGTACGCCGGATGACTCGCGAGCTTGCGGCGAAAATTGACCCGCCGAGTGCTATTGTCCCTTGTCGTCATTAGAAGTCTTTCGCGTTGCGACAGCACTCGCCAGAATTATGATATTTGGAGACAGTTACGCTGCCTCTACAAAATCTGAAATTTTATCAAGTTTATTTTGTACATTCGATTTGACCTATAGCGAAGTATCGATATTTATCAAATTTTGTTTTTATATCGAAATGAAATTAATGAAGCTTTATAGATTTTGTTCAGTTTGATACGATAATATTTTGTATTAGCTTTGAATTTTATTGAATTTATTTTCAATAATCGATTTTATTTATTGGGGAATTTAGTAATCTTTTTACGATCCGATATTCTGCGTACATTTATTTATTAATCGTTTGACGACTGATTCTCTTTCGATATTAAGAAGCAACTGATTTCGTTATTTTATTCACAGGATCATCGATATGACCCATTATGTCATGCGAATACTTCAGTCGTATAAAGCAAAAGGCTCATACTACTCGATAAAATTCTGACGCTGACACACACGGGAAATTCCTACGTGACAAAGTCCGCTGGAGTCATAGTTTAACGATAGTGAAACGAGTACTTAACGAGAATGAGTGAGGAAAACCACCGGAGATTTCTTGGCCATCCACGCCGAAGTCTGAAGGAAATTCGTTTCGCGGCAAGCGAAGGAGTGTGGTAATTAACACTCGTAAGATTGTAATAGCAATTGCGGTGGAACTCGTGAAAAGAAAGGAAGAAAGAATGGCTGCTGCGTGAAACGTTTTCGTGGATTTGCGTTGATGTATTCTGCATAGACGTTGAAAGAAACATTTTGTAATGGGTTAGTCATGACTTTCAGAATTGAAGATTCGTGTCGTATATGTGTGTGGCAGTGTGTAGTGACAAGCGGTGGGCTGGAGAGTCGGAGAACAGTTTTGTTTATTGGCTCTATTAAGAGCCGACCTCACGCTGGCACTAGCAGGGTGGTCAGGATGACATTCATCATGGTGAAAGTGGCGAGAACAATGTCGCAGTATTTTAAGATCGACCGCATGGTGTTTTATGTCGTTCGAAACGTGCGTTTGGAGAGAAATCGACTTTGAATTATCAATTTTTACCAAGTGGAAACAATATCATTTCGCTTTCCTCTTCATGTACAATTACAAATAAACGCCAAAAATAGTAATGGTTTGGCGTGTAGCTTCGCGAATATTATACAGATGCGATATTGCGTGCATTAACATTTTATAATCGAGAATCTGCGAAGTTATTTTATTTTATCAGCGCAATAGAAATTTATTTGCATATTACGATTAATGATGGTATCCCGCTGGGGTAGCCATCCACATGTTATTTAGCAATTAGGTTAGAAAAATTTACCAAATGTCCAGCTGGACAAATTGTAAAGTATAAATTAAATAATAATAAAAGAAAATATTAAGGTTAATATTTTTTCTTTGTAAAAGAAACGGGATATCCTCGAGGGTGTCAAATATTATAAAATTCCACTCAGTATAGAATACATACAGAAAAAATAATCAAATCATTATGATCACATAAGAGAATTACAAATTCTGCTTTACAATTTCAAACAATCTCGTCCAGAATTTTGAAATCCTTATAGGATACTAAAAACATAACAATATCTTTTGTTACGTTTCATTTTGAGTATTTCCACTATTATTAAAATTTCAAATGATAATTTCAAAGTGATCGTAATAATTTGATCAGCCGTTGTATACGCGAAACGTACTAACGCGTATCGATGAATACCATCAACAGTAAGAAAGTAAAAAATAATTAGAAACGCGAGAACAAATCGCAGTTCCGTTAACGCGCCAAGGATATCCCCAAGACCAAAGTCCCCTGTCTTGTCCGATTTTTCAATGGCCTCTGTATCGTGACGTTTAATTGGCAAACAAGCTCGGTAGAGTCCCGACTTTGTTCCTTCCCCCGACTTGTCACGGCTATCATCCCCGTGGGCCTATTCTCCCTGCTTTTTTCCTCGGTTTCCCATCGTACGGTCTATTGTGTTATTATTATCCCGGTGTGCGTCGCAGCTTCGGATCGACAGTGTTATTATTATCCACGAGCGCAGGAGGTCGTTCGTAACTATCGAAGACGGCCGGTGACTTAATAATACTTCGCTACGTTAGCCTAATGGAAGCTGCCGAGCGTGTAAGCCCACTAATTTATCGTCCTTTTTCTCTCGAGCCCCCTCGTTCTTCCTCTTATTGTTCGACCTTACCTTTTTACTCATTTCCTTTCTCTCTGTCTCTCTCCTTTCGTCGTAACAGATCCCTCTGCACGAATACGATCGCCATCTCTTTTTCCACCCTCTTCGCACCTTCACTCTCTCACACACACGTACACACGTACATACGCACGTGTGCTTTTCCCTCTTTTCATTTCCCCCGTTCATCTCGTTTTTCATTCACAGACCGGTCAAACGAACAGGAAGGACGGCCGCACCAGCCGCTACCGGTTCATAAAAGGCGCGTTAAGCAAATAAATAAATTCTACGGTGGCGCGGCTGGCCAATGGCGGCGGTGGTAAAGGTGGCGATTCTTCCGTCGATCTTCCAACGAGAGAGTGGGATAACACAGGATGGAAAGGGTCGGTATTTTCCCTAAAGTCGACTTTCATCGGGAATTTATAACGCGGCTGCTGCTTTCCACGTAATCGGATTTACGCGATCCCGGAGAGAATATCCGTCGTCCCCTCGTTCGTTGCCGACGAGGGTGGTTGGATTCTCCTATTCTCACGATTGATCCCGCTTTCGAACCTGTTTACGCCGTGCTGCGTGATAAATTTCGGAGTAATGACGATCAGAGTCGGCTCGAGATAGCCTAGCGGAAAATTACGCTGAAACGAGGAAAGATCGCGTGAGGTGCATAAATCGTGTGAAAAACAGTCGTGCAACTTATTATCGACAGCTATACGTCGCAAAACGAAAATATGAATATGCATTGAAATAGTTTTTCAAAGAAGTAAACATGCAATTATTACCGATCAAAGTACATACGTTTCAACTTTGTTGATAAGTAATCGGCGTTTAATCTTATCGTATGAATATTTGAATAATTTTCTTCTACAATTTTAAATTATTATAGATAATTATTACATATCATGGAGTAGGTAACTAAACATAGAATAATCATAGGTAATTTGTTATGTAAATAATAATTGCTTCGCTCCAAGCGATTGATACTTTATCGATAGAGCGCTTTTATCGTAAACAATGATTTCGTTGAAATTGTATCTTTTAAATTAATCAAGATATTGACATGAATATTTAAGGATATATTAAAGGGCTTGTTATTCGAAATATTTGTATCCCGTGTTTATGTATCGTAATATGATTATTTCACGTAAAATGCCAATTGACGTGCTCTTTCGTTAAACTGTCAATCCTTTAACCTCTTAACCTCCGAATACCAAATACCTGTTCCATTTTTTTTCTAATCCAATTAAAAAACAGAATTAACATACCTGCGAATAAATATTCCCATGTTATATGAACTCATTTCACAAACACGCGATTAACCTTAACGTCCATCAGTTAGATATCAGTTAGTACGTACGTTCAAATTACTTATCTAAAAGATACCTAACAATAACGTAAACAATAGTAATCTCTTTCCATTTGTAATAAATTTGTGCTCAAGGAGAACGCGCTCGATGACTACCATTCTATACATAACGTTCGAAAATTTACATCCTCGTATATAGCGCGCAGATATGAAAGCAAATTTGCGAGTGCAGAAAATTGATGAGCCGGTACCGTTTATCGGTGTCAAGTCTGGAAGGTTAACGTTCAACAATATGTATGCACCGAACGAAGCGAAGAAACTGCAAAGAAATGGAGGAATTAACGACGGAAATATACCATGACAAAACGATACCAGTGCAAAGGTAAAGGAGTACGCGTGTCAGAGTCCGCGAAGAGATAAGCGCGTTATAAAAACGCTGCTAGTTACTTCGACTTGTCGTCACCGGAATAGATAGAACGTATCGGTAGAACGATGGCCAGCTGCTTCTCGCTTGCTCACCAGCTACGGTACGACGCTAACTACTTAACGCTTTATCGAGCACGACGAAACGGTGACTACTCAGTTTCGAAAGTTTCGAGCACGGAAGGATCCGATAACGATCGTAAAATTTCCGTTCTCCTCGCGACAATGGCAACCCCCTATGGCCACCCTGTCGTCCCTCTTTTCGTCGTTTTTTTTTTTTCTTTCTTACAGATGACGAAGACCTCACGCGCCATCTTTGTCTTCCGTGGTAAATGGCGGTGGCCGCGACGGTAGAATAATAACGGAGCCGAGTAGATTGTGTGCGGAATGGCATATAGGCATACACACGGTACACGCATACACTGGCGAGGTAGAAGTCTTTCGAGCGGGCATAATGGCCTCAACACACCTACCTTCGATATCTGCATACAGGGTGCGCCCGCAAGAACGATCGTTCGCCTCCTTCAACGAGCAGCAACGTGGCCAGCGATTCTCCTAGTCCGCCGTACACCGAGACAATACGCCGTTTATCTTCGATCTGGCCGAGGAAGGAAAGAGTGGTCCTGCTCGTACATCACGCGCCGCTATGGGAGCCGATAAATTACTGTTAGGAAACCTGGTAAACCGGCAACGAGTGTACTCGCTTTTCAGATCGCTATTACGCGAGTAATGCCTCTCTGCCTCTCGCGGTGACAGGGATAAGAGGTGCTCCTTTTGCTGGCCGAACGGTAGAACAGCGGAACGAGAGGACGAAGGAGGGATAAGCGCATTGAAATCTAACCGGGATATGATTATTTCGTTCGACGTGCACGCCGATTGAATCCTAAGAGAACACGGACTACCAAGCTTCCCGCACTTTCCTTCCTTCTGCGATGTTATTCAAGCGGAAACGATTTTACATCCATGTATATCTTTTTAGGAGGGTTCTTCGCTGTGCTGCGGTGGGATATGGAGATGTTTAGAGCGTTGTTTCCGGGCGAAATAGCAAACCAGATGATTTCTCTCTCGTAAAAGCTATAAATTAACGCCACGATGTTATTTGCAAAGCTTGAGTCATAAACCGTGTATATTTAAAAAATTCAATCACTTTTCGAATCGAATAATTCGAGTGCCATGGAAATTGTCCAATTTAATATAAATCATCTTGTTTAGCTTCACTCTAGAAAGAAATTGATTCGTTATTGGGAATTTTGGATTCAGTACAGAGAAAGTTATGACAATTGTATATCTGTATCTTTAATATTGTGTAACTGTATTGAAACAGTGGAAACGAAAATCTGCACACGAGATAAGCTTACGAACCAAGCATAAGGGAATGTAAGTGCCTATGTGCATTCGGTTTGTTCCACGATCTCCGTAAGTTCGAGTCTCTTTGTCCAGCCGGGTCTGATTTAATTTTCCATCGACGGGTAGCCTGGTCAAGGAGCTTTTCGAGTTTTCCACGGGACGTCCCTATTTTTCTCTTCTCTGCTTCCTTCTTTCGTCCGACCGTGTTCGAACGATCGCCCTTGCTGCTCGAGAACGGTTCCAGGGAGTAGCCGAATCGGATGACAGTAAATAACGAGAGGTCCTCGAGAAACTCGAACCACCGAGTTCGAGTGCTCGAGCGTATACGCAATCGACCAACAGAATCGAAATTCGATGCCAGATCGTACACACGCCCCCGTGTTTAGAGTTTAGAGGCTGTTTTCAGGTTGAGCTGGAAGAAAGAGCAGGGTTAAACTCGACAATGAGCCAAGAGGATAACGGACTCTTCTCGAGTTTCCAGAGCGAATCACTGGATTCTCCAAACGTTCCTTCGATGCGTACAACTGCGACCGATCACGGCACCGAACAAATAGTGAGCGCGTATATATTTTATCAACAACCAGATCCTTTCTCGTGCGGAGGTCTTTGTGATGTAAGAATCGAAACTGCTGGTTCTTAGGTGTCTGTATATAAGTATGTAAACTCTTCAGAAGCCATTGATCCATTCTATAAATTGAGAAATAACAGAGCCATTGACGTTAGGGATATTGCGTTTTGAAATTCATTTTGAAATCTCAATCGAAGATGGGGTTCGCTGTTGAGTGCCGAAGCGTGCAGACGTGTGTCTAGTGCTCACTGAAGTTCGTAAAACAACACATATTTATAATACTTACGTACAAATTATACTTATCTATAAGAAGTAATAACTTATTATAAATAATTAGCCATGTTACTGCGCCACGCCAGAATAACTACTGAAAATGCTCAACGCGAGAATTGATTGTAATTTTAATAAATATTAAAAAAAAAAATCGAAGATGGTATCCCGCTGAGGGTAGCCATCCACGTGTTATTTAGCAATTAAGTTAGAAAAATTTACCAAATGTCCAGCTGGACAAATTGTAAAGTACAAATTAAATAATAAAGAAAGAAAAATAATAATTTTGAAATCTTGAGATGGGCAAATTTGCCTTTGAACAATTGGACTTTTGATGATGCAAATTAATTAAATTGAGAAATTAGCGAAAGATAAAGCCAACGTTCGATAGTGAGGTTCCAAACTAGAGTTTTACTTTTTTCTGTGCAATGAGTGATTGTACCCAACAGATCTCACAAAGGACATAATCTAACAAACAAACACTCACCACACTAAAGAAATAAATCAATCAAATTCGAAGATGGTATCCCACTGGGGGTAGCCATCCACATGCTATATTACTATACCACTAAGCTATAATATTTTACCAAATGTCCTACTGGGCAAAGTGTAAAATGTAAATAAATAAATAAAAGAAAGAAAAAAACTTTTTTCTGTGCAATGAGTAATTGAGGTTGTTTGCGATTGTTTAGCCTTAGCTGTTACTAAGTTGCTGTTGTTATTTAGTTAGTTGTCGTTAACATGGTTTACTAACGTTAATTTTACTGCTATGTAATTATTTACTATTTGTTCAAACAAATTCATATGTGTATTGTCCATATATTAAAATTTGCAATTTCTTTTTAAAGAATATGAAAGAAAGTACAAAGTTTCCAAGGTCTCGGATGGTCGCCTGGTTTTTGTCACATTGGGTCTTAGGAAGGGAAAGCGAAGACACTCGAGAGTATCATAAATTAAGTCCTTTTCTGTATTGTATTGTAAACTAGGAAAACCTTCAAAACGTACTACACGCATCAACTAGTTTTCCTAAATACATAAATCCTAACGATTTGTGCGGATTCTTGGCTTCGTATCTTTTGATTTCTTTACAATCCTATTTCAGGAATTGTCAGAAAGGTTATATTGTATGAAAAAAGAAAAAGGAAAAATGGAACAAAACGACATTTCTTAGTAATAGCTAGGACCTTGGATGGTTCGAAAGATCTTTAGATTAAACGCTACAACGATATTTTCAACTCGAAACGTCGGCATCGAAACACAACAGCATAGACGGTTAGTGGTTAAATAGGTTGTACTACAAGCTCGATCGATCGCCATGAACGAATTATATCCCGAATTACAATACAATTTCCTTAATCAATATAATCTCATACTATCATTAACATGGCCGCTTATAAACGCAGAAGAAAACGCTGCTAGTCCTTCCGAGAAGCGAATCTAATTTCTCAAGCCCGGCCGATAAGGACTCCCTCTCGTTTTCCAATTATTCGTGCATCGATTACGAGCAGATCGGGGGGGGGGGGGGGGGGGTGAGCTTAGCCCACGCCCAGAGCGATCTATTTTCCAGCTCACGGGCCTGCTACTTAAACCAGAATCACTCGAATTACACCTAGTTTATTTCATCGGTAATTATCCTTCCACGAGGCTATCCGTAACAGGCGGAGGTTGAAATCACTCGGCGCCGGTAGCCGGCCGATGCTTGTCCGCTTCATTGTAATAACGATGTAATCGTCTGTTAAAGGGAGCATTATAATTACGGTTTATCGATGAATTTCAACCGTTGGCGAGAGATTTCGCTTTTAGACGTGATTTAGCAACATCCCACGCTAGGATGACAAAAAAATTACTTTGCATAATGTATCTATTCCATGTGTTCCAGAGATTACAAGACTAGACGAGGATAGAACGAAGGGAGCAGGACAGTGGAAGAGGAAGAGCGACGTAGTTACCACGCGAGGCATCGATACCCCCGCTTCTGCGGTTATGTAGTACATCCATTAAAGCCATATGCACGTGCGAAGGTACCGATGGCGAGGGCAAGTTTGTACGTACCTGACGTTAATACGTTCCGTTCGCATCTGCATAAGGCAACACGAGTAAGAACGGAAGATGAGAGGTCTATATGAGAGCGCGAGAGAGGGAGAGAGAGAGAGAGAGAAACGGAAAGGAAGAAATTGACCGACAGAGTGGAAAAGGAAGGGAGGTTCGGTTGAAACCGGTACTAATTATTTCACGTTTCTTACACGCTCGTTAGAGTTTCTTATATTAACCGCACACGAGGCACAGAGGGAGATTTTCGTTGAGGATCGATCGATTTCGTGCCATGGAATCAGAAGCCGCTAGACCGGCCTGCCAACTTTTTATCAGGAACTCGTTAAAACCCGTGCAACACTTCGTCGAGCTATTAATCTTTCGTAATCGATAACGATCTACGATGTACACGGACTACGTTCTGCATAACGTTTCGTCCTATTTGTTTGGAGTTCATCAATCAGCGCGAACATCGGCCACCATCCTTCTTTTCCATCGAGCCTCTCGGATTCCCAGCCAAACCAGCACGAATATTCGCACGCGTATTATGCTTCTTTCATTAGTACTCGCTGGCTTGTCGTACTCGAGCTGTTCGTTTTTCCACTCGAGCTGGCTTCCTGATAACGAGAACGCTCTTGATAAGTTGAATTGAAAGACTAATGTAAGCGATAGAATGAATAGATATACGAACGTTAGAGGAAATCTCGTTGTACGGAAGAATTTATTAAACCAGGTTCGATACGAAATAAAAGCAGATCTATTTGCCTAATGAGTCATATTTGGGACTGTAGTATAAGTAGAACTGTCGCCAGATAATTGTGATTAATCTTTAGTGCAAATACGTACTATGACTCGTGGAATGTTTGAATACGTTTACAGTATGGCTTTTTTTGTAGAGTTCTCTGCAATAAAATGCGACACATAAACGATGTTTGAAGATCGTCGATCCGAAACCTGATTTTCTAAATAGCATACTATAAGGACATAAAAATTCAAAGAAATCTAAAAGCGCAACATAACCATGAACCGTAGCACCTATAAAAGAAATAGCAACTGCAAGATCGCAGGCATCCAAAGGAACAAAGAAAGAGCTGAATATACGGGATATCGTATCCCAGAGAGTCCCGAAACCGTACGTCCGCGAACAAAACAAATAAAAGACCCTACGTCTCATCTGAACAAACCGCAAGATAGTAACAACACATCGAAAAGAACATCGAGATCGTAGAACATGATCCAACAATCTGATCGTACATTCTTGTTCGGTGGTAAGGGTCGCCGATAAAGATGAAATTTTAGGTGCCTTGTTACACGTGTCTTATGTACGAGATATTTTAAGCCAAACTTATCGGTATTTTTTATCGATTTTATTCGATCGTTGTTCTTACTAAAAATTAAAGCGTTCATTTTCTATTAAATTTTTTATAGCAAATTCTACGAAATGTTAAAACTGGTTAACCTTGCAGCAGCTACAAAAAGTATTTGCTCTCCATCGTATTTATTACAGCACTTATTAATTAATTACGTCTACGTAGATATAGTAAATTTCGTATCATTTAGTAGTATGTAAGTTTCATACGATTACAAAAATTAGATAACATGTGGGATCTGATAAAAGAACGTTTCATTTGGAAATACAATATATCTTGAAACACAGTCTATCCATCAATGAGTCGAGAACAGAACATCAATTCAGAAACACAATACACACGCTTCGTACGTAACTGTGGGAAGAGGCATAACCGCGATGTTGAAAGCTCATTACGTCTGATTTCACCGGTCCTCTCTCTTATCTCTTTTCTTTGGGCCGCATTATCGATGAATCGAGTCGGAACGATACGATCGAAAGTTTGCCGATAATCGTCAGTAGCATCGATCGGACAATCTAGTCCGGTCTGATTCGCCATGATCGTGAGAAACGCGTTGGAGCACGGGCCGGCTGAGATTCCATGGTTCGTTTTCGCTCGCGTGCGCTCGCGTTACTCCTTTCTCGTGCCGCGGCGGTAATTAAGGGAAGAGAAAGAAGGTTATTAACGAGATCGAGCGATAAGAGTGGACGGTTCGATCGATTTAACGATGTTACACCGACGTGCCATAAACGTGCACGCAAGAGATCAAGCCAACCACTAGAGAACGTAACGCGTAACGAAGAAGGGTAAAGTCCAAGAAGGTAGAACGCGACGAAGAGAGAGAGAGAGAGAAAGAGAGAGTACGCGTATAGTGTTTGTGTACACAGACGAGACCACCTACGTGTTAAACTTTCCTCTCCGTGCAAAAGTCGACACGAATCGGTTTACACGCACGGTATCGCGGCCGAGTATTAATGCTTGCGTATGCTCGCAGCTCACTGCAGCAAGCTCGTTATCTGGCGCATAACGGCGCCAGTTCGCATGCAAATCGCAATGTGTGCAGCGAGAGTTGCGCCAGGATACGGCGCGGTGGCACTCATCGCGCAGGAAAATATAGTAATCCAGCACCACCTGATAAATTGCAGCACGAAGGCAACGCTGTAATCGCCGGAGGGTGACGCGAACCCGCTGATAGGGGATGAATATGAGAGCATGATGAGAGCGGATCACGGGGGCAGGAACGAGGAAATAATTAATACGGCCACTTACGGCTACGGCAAACTCGAGCGGAAAAGTCACAGCCTGGGGAAAAAAGACAAGATGCGAAATTAATAGGTCTCGCGCGCCCGCACGCGTAAACACCGCGTGTCCGCGCGGAAAGATGCGGAACGAGATACGAATTAACGCCCCGTGCCGGAATGAGCGTCTTGAAAGCTGTCCCGGATCGTGGAAAAACGATGCAATCAACCGGTGTTTGTTCCGTTTCGTTCTCCGTTCTTCAGCCTTTTTGTGGAGGAATAAAGCGACGGGTAAAAAGGAAAGATCGGTGTTGTTATGCATTTGTGATTTTTTCTTCTAATCGTTTTGTGGGATGAATGTGCTTTTTTCTGGAGTTATGCTAATCGACGACGCGGCGTGTTACTCATCGTGTTTGTTTTCAGTTCTAGTTAAGAATTGTTGATTTTGTAACAATTTAAGCGATGACTTGGTATCATGCATATATCGTGAAATATATCGAAGTGGTTCAAAAATAGTTCAAATTTCAGATGTTCAAATACTAATGATATTTTGGCAAATAAGGTCTTGTTGGAGAAAAATGGATATTTACAAATACATATCTGGAAAACATGAACCGAAATCCGAAATACATACCAATATATTATACGTTTTGTTTAGTTACGCTTCCTGTTTGTGCTTCGTATTATTATTTTAGCACATTTTTTGTTGCTGCAGTAATGTAAACACAAGCAACCAACATTTGCCCGTTACTATTTCTAATTTTTATATATATACTCAATCTAAATTTCCATTGCAAAGATACCGAAACAATATACATATAGTTCTTTGGTAAGAAAACATTTAAATCCAGTTCCATTAGTTTCGGTTAATTTTCACTCCATTTAATCCTCGGTCGAATCAAACTGAGTAAACGTGAATTCTCCCACGACTGACTCCTACGAGCGAGATCCCTCTAATCTAACGAGCGTAATAACACTATCCACATGCGTCGAATGGAATTGACATAAAAAAATAGGACGATTCGCCATAACAGATTACGGTAGGATCGATTAAGATACCCGGAGGCCTGATAAAGACAAACCGCTCGTCCGCCGCGTTCCTCTATAAACCTTGTTACAAGAGCATTCTCTTGCATGCGTCATTTCTGTAATCGGATGTGCGGCGTGCAGACATTCTCGTAATGAATTCCACGGGCGGCGGGACGTTAAGAAACGGTCGGAAAAACGGTGGAATGCTGAACAGTAAGCGAAAGAGGGCGAGGAGAAAAAGAAAGAGAAAGAGAGACGAGCGGGAGAAAGTCGTGTCGCCTGGATGGAAATGAATTTTTCATTTCGCGCTAAACTCGCGAAACGGTTGGTGGCTTAAAGCGAAGATTAAAGGGCGGCAGCGCGAGCTTCTCCTTTTTCTACTTCATGAAGTATAAGAGGAAACGACGGGGGTGGTGCCGCCCCATTATTTTTCATTGCTCGTGAGCACGATCCTTTTCCATTTTCTCCTCGTTCTTTCTTTCTTTCCTTCCTTCCTTCCTTCCTTCCTTCCTTCCTTCCTTCCTACTATTTTCATCCAACGCCATCCAATTTCTCCTTTGCGCTTTCCGCAGACTTCTTTGAGAAGTCCTGGCCGAGGCGTTTCCTTAAACTTGTATTACCGGCTGAGTTACGAAGAACTAACCTGCCACAGAAGAACACGATCCTCGTGGATTATTCAATCGGACCGCGCAATTTGTTTCGTTGGCTCGCTCGGTTGCCGCTTTCTCTGTATCGCGACCGCTGGGCTCTAAAAGCAGGCGCGAGCGCCTGTTTGCGCAGCATTGTGCTAAGTCCAGTGGAAAACGCGCGGAATCGCTTCGGTGTGTAACCTTTACGGGGCCAGGAAAGTAGCGTGGTTTCGATAAACATCGAGCAATGGAACGAGTTACGATAATATAAACATTAGTCCGCTTCCCCAGCGTCAGTTACTTTTCGTTGATGCCAGCGCTTCAAAGGAAGTTATTCGAGTCGCGCTGAAATGACACGCGGTCTTGTGTACAGTAGTACGAAAAGAAAAAATAACTACAGAAAGAAATACGGCCAGCGAGCATCATCGGCAGAAAAACCCAGATAAACAGTCAGAATGGTATTCACGTCGAAAGAAGAATTCGTTTCTATCATACGCGACAGCGTACCTCTTTTTTTCCTTTTCCTTCTTAATTTACGGTTAAAAGACGTTGGTTGGTCGTTCGAACAAAATACAAGGGTGACGCGACGGTTCACTAATTGAAATACCGACCGGGTAATCGGCGGATTCGTCGTTTATATTGGATGGCGCTTCGGCCGCTATCGAGCTGTATCCATAAGCGCGGAATTACGGCGTTGTATTTCTCCGGAAGTGGCTTTGCACACGTCCTTTTGCCAGATGCCGTCTTCCCGATATCGTCTTCCCTTTGCTTTGACCGGAGTTATTACTTATACCACGGGGCTATCGGCGGTTTATTTTGTCGACGTCGTAAGAGACGTCGGCGGCTGAGGTGGGCAAAAGGAACGACGTGAAGGGTGGTAGTAGCGGCGTGTAAGGAGAGTAAAAGAGAGGAAGAACGGGCGAAAGAGTAAGAGGGCGTGAGAGAAACGGATGGAGGGGATGGCGAAGGATCTCTCCGCAGATTAGAGCGCGAATCAATATTGGGCAGCGAGGCGAGGCTTTTATCGGCGCTGAAAGAAATCCCCTCGCTTCCTTCTTCGAGTGGGCACCGACTTGGAATGGAAACCAGTGGTAGAGAACCTGGGCAAGGAAAAACGAAGGAGACGGAACGAGTGCGCCGAGAGAGCACGGATAGAGAGATACGCGTATATAGGAGAGCAACTTGGGGAAAAGGAGATGGTAAGAGAAGACAAAATGGAGAGTGACGGAAAGAGACACGAAAGATGAAGAGGGGAGCGACGATGGAGACGAAGGATAAGCACGAAGGGTATGAGGAGAACTGAAGAGCCCGTAGAAGGAGGAACTCAGCGGGAGGGGAAGGGGAGAAGTAAGAGGACGAGGATTCCGTTCGAGCAACTTACCGGACTTCTACGTTCTCTCCACGGTCGAGGATTTACAGATTACGCGCTGGTAGACCGAGCTCCTGAGTGCGACCGAGAGAGAAACCCGTCGAGAGTGGCGACGCGCGAACGAGCAAGCGAGAGGACGCGAGAATCAGCGTGAGCGAGAAGGACGGTATAAAGGAATGACACGGAGAGGGAGTCAAGGACCATTCGGCGCGATGAGTGCGACGAAAACGGAGCTATCGAGTCCGCGCGGACTCGAACTGCTGTCGGTGGCTCAACCAATCACGGGCAAGTGTCCCTGCCAGTCGACCAATCCAGTGTCGCTGTGAGCATTACACGTTTATTATCGCGCGGGAAAAAGAAATGACTGTTTATAAATAATTAGAGAGGTTTTAATTAACCCTCGGGACGCTCTCGGACCGCCGGTATCCATCGCTGTTTTAATCGCTTGGTCGGTTTTACCATGGACGACGACGCCGCCACCGCCACCGCCACCGTCGTCTGTTCAATCTATCCCTACTCATAACGAAACCGCGTTATATTTGTAAAACTAAAGCATCGATCGGCATCGGTCATTAAAGGCGACCCTTGTTCTCGTTTTCTTCACTGCCAGACGTCTTGCGTCAAGGTAAATACGTATGTCGGATGTATATATATGTATATATATATGCATGTGTGTATCTACCACGGTATAAAGTATAGAGTATAGAACATATTTGCCCACACGATTCTACCTCCACCACTTTCTTCTTTTTTCTCCCTCGACGACAAGGGTATTCCGTTTTTTTTCCTCTTTTCCCGGTATCTTGGTGCGCGGCACACGTCGAAGCGAGACACGGGGGCGCGCGTATTATTAGAAAGCGTCGTGTTCCGTACCCGACCCCCTCTGTGTATACGTCGACTCCGTGAATTCGTATCCACTATTTTCCCGTCAAAAATTCATCTGGCCGCCTTTGACTGCGTCGCAGTACGCTATCCAATAGGCAATTGCCTTTCAGTGGATAGAACCGCGGCCTCTAAAACCTTTCCAAAGGCCTCCAACGGCGCGGACACGACAAAAGGGAAATCAAAGTGTCGTCGAGGAGTTTTTACGATCGAACGCGCCCCGCTTTCGTCACGAGGGGTCCTTCGGTTTAGCTTCTCCTTGCTACTTTTGACTGCCATGGCTTCGTCTCGAATATTTTATTCCCCCTTCTTACTCACCATATCTTTTCCACGCTGGATAAAAGATGCTTCGCGAGATCCTTCTTCGCTCGGTTGGCCACGTACGCGTGAATTCACACATGCAGTCAAACACTTCATGCTTACATACACATACACACACACACACATGCACATACATACAAGTAAACTTTCGTACCCTCTTCTTCTTCGCGAGGAAGATTTATCGGGAGGAAAGTTGCCGCGACAAAGGGGTAAATGACTTTCGAATATCTCAGCTTTTCGAACGCGTCAGCTGCGAGCCAGCATCTCGAGCATGAGGGCGCTACGAGCGACGCCGCTAGTTCCGATGTCGCGTATAGAGTTCGTCCTATATTTTGAAACGAGTCTACTGAACTCGAACCCGATGGGGAACCGAGAGAGAACTGGGCGAGATTTTCATTCTGAAGGCGTCACGTAATCCACACACGGTCTCGTCGACTCCGCGAAATCGTCCAAGTTCGCCCGGCATTTCCTGACCGAATTCGACGACGACGCATCTGAGAGTTCGTGTATGCGCTACCAACCCGCTCGTGCCACTAAGGAGGTCGCTGCGGAAACTCGATCTTTCCGGAAAGTTCCATCGGTACTCGATGAAAGAATCACGAAATTCTCTCAACTACTCGTGTTGTCGAGAATACGGTTTCCGAGTTCTTCGGTTACCTGCTATTGTTGTTCGATACCGTTAAACGGATACTGGCTGATTTTGGCAGGATTTTCTAAGAAGTTCCGAGATGCTTTTCTTTACGTAATGAAGGTATGTCATTTGGTTACAGCATAAATAATATTCGATAGAACATGGAGTATGCGATACTCGTTTTTCTATCGAAAGGGATATAAATGTTTTTGATGATCAAAGATCGATTGTTGAGTCTGTTTATACATTTTATAAAACTTCAAAGAACACATTTTTCTTCATAGTACTGCGGTATTTCAACAAGAAAAATACAAATTTCATGATATTTATTTAAAATAATCGTTTGAAACGACAATTTTTCTACGGATATTTATTTTTCTTGTCAATATAAGCGAATATCACTGATTCGTTAAGAGTTTTGAGAATAACCTAACCTCCTTGGTCACGTAACGCGACTGTTTTCCCGCGCGAAGTAAACTTGCAGATTGCATAAACGTTTCAGTATACAGGGACCCATATTTCGTAATTAGCATTGTATTATGAGATACCTGCATTTCAGACGTCATTCGACTACCGATCTTGGAATCACGATTATTATTAACTTTCCAATAGATATTGACGTCGTGATAATGCACTCGAATCGAATATTGTAGTATTTTACTAATCGTCGAACAAAGTATCGTTCGGCGTTAATTGCTGCTTAAACACTCAGTCGGTCCTAAGTCAACATTTGGCACGAATCAGTTTTAAAAATTAAATTTTACACAGTCATCCGAAAATGAAGGAATGTCGAGAAATACATACACATTAATATACGAGTACGTGTTTATAAAAGACTATTTCGAATAGCAACACTTGGTATAAGTTATTTTTTGCAAAACAATAAAAAATATGTTACTGCTGACGCTTTAGCTGCCATTTGTAGGAAATTAAATTATGACATTTCAGTTTTTTATGAGTAATTTCTGAGTGATAAGATATCAAATTGCGTAAACTATTTTAATTACCAACTACATACATGACATACGTTAATTTGCAATCTTGAATCTACATTTAAAAATGATAATTTAAAAGCCAAACTGATCGACTCTTTTTTTCTGTCAACCACTCGACTTCATTACATAAGTACACGATTAATGTCCAATTCTCGAAAAACAAATGTCTTACTTACATAAGTTTATTGATCGCATGAAGATGGTACAAACAGTAGCACATGCTAAAGTAAACGTAGAAGATAATATTTACGACGTCATAACTTTTTCTTGCTTTTCAATTCATATAGTTAGTCGATCCGAGTTCTTCACGACTCAAATAATGTTTCACTTTTATAATAAATTTAGACGAATAACTTACGGAAATCTTGAAATATTCAAATTAAAAGTCTCAACATTAGTACAATTTACAATACTGGTACAAACAGATCGGTCCATCAGAAAAAAAAGTCGTTCGATCTCTTCGCAAATTTATATATTTACAAATTGCGTAAATCGTCGGGACTTTGGCTAAATTTGATTTTAACCACGGCGCGAGTCACGCGATCGAACGTGGTCATCGACGATCGACGTCTCCAGCGATCGTTGCCGTCGATGACAGGCACGAACGGAGCGTACAAAATTCGTTTCCGGTTGAGCGGTTCCGCGAAATGATTTATTATGCCGTCGAGCGTGCACAGAGAGTAGAGAGGAACCGAACGGAGCGTGACCTGCGGTGAGCGCATTGTAGACACGGTGAATCGGCACCGAGAAGAATATGAACCGATCCCTCTCCCTGCCCGTGTCCCACAAGGAAAGCCCCCATTGTTTTCTTTATTGGAACACCCTGGCTGAATAGGGCCTGGCATTGGGTACCAGGGGCCAGCCCGATGGAGCATAGAAAAGGGGGTAATTATATGGGCGCCACTCGGCGCACCAGCAATCACGCGATCGTAATCCATCCTTTCAGATAGAGGCGATGCTGATGTGTTGGTATATCGTAGGGGCCAGATGCGCATCGCTCGTGGTCCGCTTTTTATGCGGCCTCGTTCGGCATCGTATTTACACAGCGATCTCGAGAGATCGACCTGATCCGCTTGGCTGGAAGGATAATTGGCCACGATGTTAAATAGATCGGTCGACCAATTGCTTTTCTACCGCGGCCCTGTCAACAGGCGTCGGGAACAGTCGTACTTGATGGAAAGTACAGGATCTTCAAAAAATTTCGATTAACCGGCATTTTCTTCTTTTACTTGGTCGTATGATTGTTTTATAATCGTTCCTACCGTATGGCGTGGAAAAATGTCTGTAGAATCGTGGAGGTCTTGTTTCGGGATGTCTGATGTTTTGTGAATCCTGTTAGTGTCGCACGAATGCGGAGAAGATTATTTGATCGTTATTTATGATGAAAGATTCGCAAGTGATAAGTATGCATTGCGAATGATGTATAGTATCGATAATTACGACTAAACAACCATGATCACTGTTTTCGACTAAATTATCCAAATTTCTCAAAGATAATACAGATACTTCTCCGGTATAAATCACGTTTAATAATGCATTTCCTGCATCGAATCCCGCGCGCCACGATTTCCACTTTAGCCCGTACACATCACGTTTCAATTGGGCGGCTGCACGTGCAACAAGCGCCTGATCGGACGAGCATGGTTTTTAGTCATGCTGTCATCGATCGCCCCCACTTATTCGAACGTTTGTCCATCCTGATACTGGGGTGAACGAAGTCGTCACATTGAATGATGTTGCTTCCGGTCGGTGCGCCTTTTCCCCGACGGAATCGCGTTAACGAAGCGTCAAAAAACGGTTTAAACCGGTGGCGTCCGCCGGTGGACCAATGCGTCAGCGCGAAGTCCTCGTGATCGTCGTTATTACCAGAGAAGGAAAACGGTGTCGGGGACAGAAGAGAGAAAAAGAGAGAGACAGAGGGAGAGGGAGAGAACAGGAGTGCCTATGAGCGCTTATAAAAGGACGCGCGGAACAAGCCGGTTAAATGGGAAACGTGGGGCGCAGAGGGGAAGTTACGTTGACGTTTCGGGGTGGCAACAGCGGCAGCAGCAGCAGCGGCAGACTTCTCAATGAGTTCCTAAATCGAAAGGGCTTTCGCCCCTCGTTCGTTCACCCCCTGTGGCTCGGGATGGCACCCTCATATAGATGGAAGAGAAGCAGCGTGTTTGGAGAGTCAGAGGGGTTGGCGGTGGTAAAGAGGGAAGAAAATAACAGATTTCCCAGACGCGCCTCATTCGAACCCCCTTGCCACGTAGACTCTCTCTGCACCGGCGGTGAGAGCCAGGAAGAGTGGCAAAGAAGAAGAAGAAGAGGACGAGGAATTTTTTCTCCCTCTCTTCTCTATCTGGCTGTCTTTTTTCGTTCATGGTGCTCGTCTTTCCGCCATCTCCTAGGCCGTCTCCACTGTCAGTGGATGCTTCCTAACGAGAGGCAAGAAAGTTCTTACCGACGATACCCTTCCCCTATCTTTACCCGAGAAGAGAGTTCCACCGCCAATGCTCTTCTTCCTTCGAGACTCCTTCTTTTCTGACTCTCTTCTACTTTCCGCTCGCGTCCTCTTCCTTTGTCGTATGTATATAAGGGAACGATGGAAGTTCCTCGTGGGCAGGCCATTGCGTCGGGGAGGACCCTTCAACCCCGGCTCCGCTGCTGATTAAGGCATAAAAGGCATAAAAGGCGGAGGGATATATACAGTGCTGGGCGAGCCCTGGCCAGAAAGAAGGGGAAAAGAAATTTGTTCAGCGACGGGGAGGATGGGTCGTGGCGGGGCGATGAAGAGACTCCGAACAAATATAACGGGACGGGATACCTAATTGTAAGTACATTATACCTTCGGTCCGCACGGGATTATACAGCTGCTTCTTTATTGCTGACAGTGGCGTCTTTTATCCGTAATCCCACTGGTTCGTTCCGATTATAGCTCCGGAATAGCTGCCTGTCCCTCTTCCCATTCCGGCCAGCCTCTGTTCGTATCGCGAAAAAGTGCCTCCTTTGTTTTTCTCGCGAATCATATAAATCGCCAATTTCAAGGGCCGTGGTGCGCGCCCGTTTTCAATGTACGCTCTTGTCGGGACTTTTTTATCTGCGATGCCTCTGTTGGCTGACTTGGTATTCTTGCGGAAAAATCAGACACACACTGTTCCCTTTCTTTTCATCGGTCTCGACGTCTCCTCTTACTCCTCGTTTTTATCAACTATTCGCTCTCCTTTCTACCTTCAATTTTGTTCACCGGGAGAGGAAGACATCGATTTGCCTGGCGTCCGTAGAAATCGAACGGGCGATGATTAATACGAGAAAGAAGTAGGGAAAAGATTGAAAATAATGCGTTCGCGTGTCCCCGCAGAATGGCTGACTCGCTTGAAAACACGAATCGATACATCGACGCGACGAAACCTCCGACGAAACGAATAAAGGAAAATACAGAGTGCACCACTAGAGGGAAGGAAAGGGGTTGGGGCCGCATGGAGGAGGGAATCACGTAGAAACGATCTGGGCGACCCTTTTTATTTCACGATGAAATCCAACCGCAAGGCCAATCTGGCCAAAACCTCGTAATTTATCCGGGAAAGTATAGGGCTCGGGGAAAATGGCAATAGCACGATATCGTGTTTCGTTCGTTTTCAATTGGACGATAATTGACATTTCCCTCGGAGGCGTAGCGCAATATCGGGATCCGCCAATTTACTTAAACCACCTAAATTAAGACTGTTGCTTTCCCGCTCTGACTCGACGGTAGAACAAATTTCGAGCACCGTTCTTTTTTCATGCGGTCAGCGAATAAAAATGTAATATCTTAAGATATCCTGGCAGGAATGTAAAAACAAGAATAACTCGTTAACCCTGCTTCTGATTCGTACGTCCATGAACCAAACGATATAGATCTTTTATATTATGTGGAGAAATCGATGCTGCATGAACTTTAATTTTATGCATCGAAACGAACGTGATAAAGCTGTTTCTATTCGTTATACGTGTATTGGGCAACCGCCATTATACGTATAAAAGAGTTGCAAAAAGGTATGAAATCATGGAACATTCGTGTGTTCTTTTTCATAATGATTGTTACAAGTAGTCAACGTTAAATGGATTTCATTTTAAGAATCGAAGTACCAGATACTGAATTTTCTCGCTTGATCGTTAATTTATCGACAAGCAAAGACAAATTATCTCGTTATACTGGCAATCACCAGTGTTACTTATTTATTACATCAGTGTCCCGTTATTGTTAATAAATTAGATATTTATTGAGAAAACATTGTCAGGTACAGATTTGAGAGTTTTAGATGCAACTAATTCGTTCGTATCGATCTTTCATCTAGAGTATAAAAGAAGTTTCCGACTAACGAGGGATGCGATTCACAAATTAAACAACTGGTAGAATAGCAGCATCGCATAATTAGATATCATCAGTGTAATCTTAACAACATATCTTAATAACTGCAAAAAAAGTACACACAGAAAACTCATCCGAAGCAAGAAAAACCATGTCGAGCATAAAGAAACAAAAAGTAGAAAGGGAGAAAAATGGGAACTCGTGTCGCGAGGTGCGAGTTTCAGTCGTCTTCATCACGGCAGGGTGATCTGAAGTCGTCCGCCATTTCCGGTGCACGAGATCCCCGGCTATCTCTTCGCTCGCCAGTCGATCGTCGAATTCGTTTTGTTATCCTGATGTCGCGTTTATCGTCGGTACACATCGTGTACCGCCGCACAGATAGAAGACGTTCCTTGGGGCGCGGGATTTCATGCGATTGGCGAAAGGGAATGCACCGAACGACCGGCTCCCCGGTTCCTTTTTCGCGTTTTCGAACGAGCGGTCGCGCACCATATCTGCATGTGTAAGGAGCAGTAAGGACAGCGCGAACAGATAGTGGCGCGGCAAGCGTGTCGATCCGTTTATCGAGCCGTGTATTTACGCGCGGCGTGACTCGTAGACGCGCGTTCGCCAGATAACCACGATAATATAGAAACGCCAATAATGAAATACGATAAGCCGACGAGTACAGAATTTGTACGACGGTTGGAGCCCGTCGTGGGTTAAAGAGCTGTTAGTGTAATCGGAACGACTCTATACCTATGCCCTGGCGAGCAGCCGCACGGGGGCAATTAGAAACACTCCTCGTTCGTCGTACATCGCTGCGTGTAGCCCACGCGTGCGCGTAGTAATACACCTGGCCACAATATGTACACCAAAGATCGGCGCGTAGTAATACACCTCGCCTCGATATGTACACCAAAGATCGAGATACGTATTATGCGCGGCTTGTTCGGCCACGGTCACGATAAACCTCTCTCGCGAATAAATTACGCGACGATAGGTTGACACGTTCGAAGAAGAAGCGCGCGGTTGCACGCGTTTTGCACACGCGTCCAACGTCCCTTTTCTTCTCTTTTTCGAAATCGAAGATTCCAGTCGCTTTCGTTGGACGTCGCTAATCGTCTCGTTTTACGCTACATCGTGCTTGTCGGCGACTCTCCGGGACCCTTTTCTTCCCTCACCCTCCTAGTCCCGTCTTCGCCGTTGTCTCTCATCCTTTTCCATCGTACGTACGTTTATCTCTCTCCGGCGGAGGGGATGGGAACACGCGTCGTCGCGGACCTCAGGTAGGGAGCAAAGTCAATTTCGAGGCGAGATGCCACGGGGTTAATGGGCCTCCTTTGTCGTAAATTCGGGCTTTAGTGTGAAAGCTGCCTAAACCTACCTCCGTTGCTCTTTCCTTCGCCAGGGGAGTCCCCTTCGCTTCGTGCCTCTGGGAGTCTTGTAACAAACAGGATACAGGTACTTCGGACCTTACATCTTTTTTTTCCCCTGCACTCCATCCTACCTTCTCTCGTGCATGATTTTTCTTCCTTTTTTCCATCCTTTTTTCCCGTTCTGACTTACTCCTGTGTCGCTGCTCTTTGTTGCTCCTCGACCGACTGTTCTCTTTCACCTTGCTCGGGCATCCTTTTTTCACTGTCTGCTTCCCTCGGTGGCACCCGTATACATAGGTACGTTCTCCTTTCTTTATCTCTCTCCCTTTATCGTTTTCCCTTCTTCTCTTTTTCAACCTCGCCCCAGACTAGCCAGGTCCTTTCTCTTTGTCACGCTTTAACGTTCTTTTCTTCTGTTTTCTACCTATCTCTCTTCCGCCCCCTCCATCTGTCGGCATCGCCTGCCTCCACATCGTCGAGCGATTTATTATCCGACCGTTCCACCTCGGGCACCGTTCTGCTTAGCCGCTGTTTTTTATTCCCGGTGAATAAGGGAAGCGGGAGAGGGAAAGAGAGAGAGAGAGAGAGTTGGATCAACGGAGCGCGAGACGATGGAACAGGGATGACGATGGGGAGGGGAAACACGGCGGAAACTGGAGAGCCAAGAGCAGAGAGGAACTGCTGGAAAAGAAGATAAATCGCGACAGTTGCCAACCTAAGAAGTTTGATTATGTTGGCTCAGCCGACGCTACGCTCGGTTAGATTTGTATTAAGCTCGAGCCCGCGCGCGCGCCCCGCGTCGCTCCGAATATGCTTTATAAGCGTATCGCGGTGTGCTCGGCTGCTGCGAAATCCTGGATAGTCGAAAATAGGGGAAGAAAACGGGGCTTGAAGTTACACGACGTACCAGCTCGCTGATGGATCGGTAACGCTTAATCTTCTCGCGTTGATGGAGTAATTGGAGTTTCAGTTTATTTTCCTCTATTTTATCTTTCTCCTTTTTTTCTTCTGCCTTTCCATTCGACGGAGTGTTAACAGATTCTTGTTTGATTTTCTGGTTATTAAAAACTGGGGAATATATGAGATAGGGAAAGCTTTAAGGTTGTTCTCTTTCTACGAAATCCGTGGGATATCGTTTTTTTTTCTGTGTGCGATGGTGGGGAAGATACGTTACGAGATAATTCGAAACATTTGTTGTCGGTTACACACGCTTGTCGCGTGGGTGGTGTAGGTGTTTAAATCTCGGAATGTTTAGATCCCTGCCATGGTTTCACTCTGTGAAGTGGAGTTTATGTGTAAACGATACGGGTCTGACAGGTCGCCTATTCCTGGTATACGAAAGTGTGAACACTTGAAAACACTTCCCGTTTCCAGGATGCGTGTTCTTGTGAACACAAAAATAAAAAACTGTTCGTGCTTTGTTTGTTCAGTTCATTACGTGTGTTTGTGCTAAAACATACCGCGCTTCTAAAAACAATTTTTTTAACATACGTTTAAAATACATAGCGCTCTTCGCTTTCACCGTATGTTTCAGTTTCCGTATCAATTTCATGAAAATTTCAAGAAGAAATATCGTAAAAATATTTTTGAAATTATGGTTTTATTCATTTCTCTATAAATACTATGTATTTCTACGCATTATTGAATTTCAATTACTTCTAGAATCAAAATGGTAGAATTTCATGCTCCATCTCCTGCAAGTTTTCCTCCGCTCAATTAAAAATATTCTGTTATTATTTCATAATAATCCGTATAATATAACTTTGTATAAAAAATAAAAAATCGAAAGACTTCAAATATTGTAGCGTATTGTTAAAAACGGGAAAATGTTAGATAGCACATTCTAATTTGCAGGACAGAATAGTTTATTAAAAAAAGACTAAAATTACACCAAATTTCACGCGCTTTCCTTATTTCTTACCATTATCTCTGTTTCGCGACAGGATTAAACTAAAGAACACCCTCGTGAGCGCAATGAAAATCGTTTATCCGATAAACATCTTTGGTCACCATTGACCCAGCCGTCGTGAAACGCGCTAAACAAGGTTACGCTCCAATTCATGCAACACGAGCATGCAGGTACACGCACACACGGCATATACGCGCGTATGCAAATCGGTCCGCTTTTCAGCAAACTGCTGTATATCAGTTTCACAATTACGAAACAGCGAGGGACTGGGAATTACTGGAAGATCAGTTTCCTAAACGAAACAAATTAGCGGCGTAATGGACGGCAAATGCGGCGGGACTCCGTTTTCACGGAGATCGTTTCACAGAAATACTGGTAGCTGCCGAGAACTTCGGAGATTAAGATAATTTTATTATCGCCGGCCTCGCACTGGCTATGCCATTAGCGGGGAATGTTAATGGGCCGTTGTATCGACCGAGCGGAACGAACGATTTCGCTCGACTAGGCGAGGTAAAAATGTTTAATAGACACGAGTTATGTGTGTTTCTCTCGTCTAATGTGGTTTAATCGCTCCGATTAACGGATCTCGCCGATCGTGTCGACCTCTTTCACTTCCAAATGCAGTTCTCTGTTCGCTTAGAGACGGGTCGAAAGTCATCGTACGTTCGTAATTCCAGGTGAAAGATTAAGTCGTATAGATCTTTTTTTCTTCGAGAATCGATCAAAGAAGCGTAATCACGTTTCGAGTCCAAATGGAGTGACCGATCTTTATTTTAGAATCTCTTGCCCGACTAAACAAATATTACTAATGGAATTGTAGGTGTTACGAGTTACCAATAACAATACACAGCCTTGTACAATAGTAAGAAGCTTGGTATTAAAATAAACGAAAATTTCCAAGCTAATTTAAAAGTACCCTACTCGACAGAAAAGTATAAAGCTGTAAAGGAGCTTACAATCTGCAACTTGTAACTTGTCAATTTACAAACATTATGAGCTAGTAAATTACCGTGCAAGGGAGTATTTGTTAATTTATCCGACAAACTATAGCCAGAATCGTTATAATTCCTGCGAGATATTTGACTTCGCCTCTGGTTTCGTCCATCAGACCTTCGAATTCCCAGCAACTAATGGATTGCCTACAAAAAACTGGAAGAAAATGGAAAGAGTTATTCATCGTCCGTTTGACATATTTTCCATAAACAGCCTTTTCCAGATCACGTGTGCACACGCCCGACTTTGGCTGCGTGGCCACACGTGGTACACGCGGTACACGCAGCAGGGGAGAGAGCAAGAGGAACGTGCGCGTCGTCGACGAGCGAGCGGGCCGCGCAAAAACAAATGATCCGCCGCTTCCAGCCGCGATAAAAACCGGCGTCTGGATTAAACGTGCCTCTTGAATGGAGACGTTTTTCTGTAATGGAAGGTTGGCAGGCCGTAAAGAGAATTCATCCACGACCGATCGAGCACCTGCCCGGGTGAGCGCGCTGAGGGGCCCACAAAGAGCTCTGCCCGGAACTTGTGAAAATAATTCCTGCCTCCTCGAGGCTTGTGTGCACGGTTACGCGCCCCATTACAATGACGACGTGTATATACGAGTTCCCCATGCTTTTATGCCAGGCCCTTGTCGCGTTCTAAACGGGATCGAGGGCAGGTGTCTTTATTCTGAACGATCCTGTATGTCATCCCGGCGAGTAGTTGCCATTTAATGCGCGCAACAAAGGTCAACCAGAAGGGGCCGGTTGTGAACAGACCGGCGCGAGCCATGAACGTAATTGCCCGGTAATTATTTTCGAGCGGCAAACTGAACATAGAAAGTTCGAGGAATCGACGTCTCGCGGAGAAGTTGTTTGCCTAGTGGAGCGCAGTTTTCATGCCGTTTCGAGGCTCTGGCTCTATACCGGTCGATCCCACAATAAGAGTTCGAGTAACGGATCGTTTTAATCGGTTAGCCGAGGTTCGTTAATGGTGTCTGATTCTTTGGTATGTTAATTGCTTTTCATGGCTGGGAAATTCGTGGTGTAGAAAAGGAATTTATTCCCTTCGCTTGTATGTATTATGTACCGAGTTACGTTCGAGGTACGAAGCTGTTTGGCAAATGCGACTTTATTTAAGATAGGCTTCACTCTGATATATCCTTTGAATTATTTTTGATCCAACGTGTTCTTTTATCGTTAAAGAGTTTCAAATTGTAGTATTGTTAATACGTATGGTTTGACGTTTACATCGAAGTTTTTCTTGAAACATCGGCAACCTTTTCGTTTATTGAAACTAGAACGAAATTAGAGTCGACTATAAACCAAGTTCTATTTTAATATACGATTACAAACGCATAATGAATGTCGTCCCCACAAAAGTAAATTAGGTGTATTTATCTGACGATATTTCCTCGATCAAGAACGAGAAACGGTATTCTTCGTTTATCGAAGCATTGCAGATGTAAATAATTACATACCTTTACCCGAACAACTTCCTATAATAAGAAGGATAGTAAGACAACGATTTGAACGACTTACAAAACATACGTCGGAGAAAATGTTGCGCACGATCGGTTCGGGTCACCGGTCGAAACGCTCGAGCTCGTCTTCGAATTGATCGTACTCGATTCTAGAGTGGCGTACGAGTGGTTTGGTTCATGGATGGACGAGCACGTTTCATTGTGACCGGGCTATTTGCGAATTATCGCCCCTCGGCCACCGAAACTGCTCTCTTGCACTCTTAACCGTAACGACGGACTCGCAATTCGTTCGTAATGGCGGCTCTCTATTAGACGCAGTTTAAGTTTGTTGCGCCGAGACGGTTCAGTCGTCGAATTACCAGCGCGCTTGTAACGAGCCTGTATACCTATAAAAAATTCTTTAACCACGTACTCGAGATTGTAAACCTCGATTCGTCGAATCCAAGGGATCTTAATTTAGTTCTCGCCGCTAGCCTCTTATTCGTCGTTACGATTTCTTTCCTTGCGAATTGATAAAAAGACCGGTTATCTTAGCTGAAGGACTCGTAATAGGAAGAACCTCGCAATGCAGCCAGATAATGTTTTTGCCGATGTTTAATACGGTGATTCGAATGGAACGGTGAAACTTCCGCAATGCGATTGGACTGCATTCCGGACCATTTCTTCGCTAACAAAGACAAACGTGTTCTACTTTTGCGGTTAATTTGTATATAGAATGCCAGCTTTTAGATAAGTCTTTTTGTTAAGCAAGGTAGCATTTTAAATTTGTTTATATCGTATCTATAAAATAATGTATGCAACTTCTGATAAGAAATGTTATTTCCTATTTTTCCTCGCTTGGGTAATATAGAGTATAGATCTATATGAAGAAATTAGCACATTGGCATATAATTGTAAATACATATAAGGTATTCCTATGAAAACCTCTCCTCTAAACAGGACATAATGTAACTAAATTGTAGACGTTTAATGTTTATTGTACACAGTTTTATCTAGGAGTTGCAAAGTACATACAAGTTATTCACATTACGCATTTCCTATTTTACATGAAATAGCTTTTCTAGGACCAATTTTATTATCTATATACTTACCTCCATAATAGTGTCTACGAGCAAACCAAACAAACTGCGCGTACACGAAATTCTACGAATAAAAAGCTGTGTAATTAGAAACTACGTTGCAAAATGTAAATACATAATTAAACAAAAATATTATCCTACAAGCCTTTTTTCATAATTTTATTTTAAAAAAATATACGAATCATATCGGTAGAAATACATTGTATTTTTAAATTTCGCGCGGTAACCACCGTGCGGTTAGGTCAGTCCGCGCGAATTACGGTTTGCATGCGCATAAATTCGAGACGACGCGCACTGTCGAGCTGCTTGTCGCGATGTTAGCCGACTTTTATATGTTTATTGCCTGCAGTCGGAGTTACTACGACGCGAACAAAAACGCGGTGGAGAATTTGGTTAATTAAAATCGCGCGGGCAATGCGGCGTCTCGCTGAGAGGAAGCACGCTGCACCATACCGGAAACGTGGTCGTCGACGCGTTCTCGCGTTAAACCGTCCGCCGCCTCCCGCCGGCTCAGGAATTCAAATTTTAATTTCGCTCGTCACGGACGTGGCCGCTTTGTAATCTCGCGCCGTTGGAAATTGTGGCGCGAGTTCGCGCCTGTCTACTCGCCCGACCGAGCGCGATTCGCTTCTTGAACGGCATCCACTTCCATTAATGGAAATGCTTTTCGTTGTTAAGAACGCTTTAACGTATGAAAAACAATCGATATTCTATTTAGGAGAAACGAATTCAACGTTATGAAAACGTGCCGAATTGCTAAATATTTATGGTTCAGCTGAATAAATAAAGAATTAAATATGCAGTAATTTTGGTTTCGATTGACAGTTTGATGTTGCGGGGAGATGCTTGGAATTATATTTTTAATGATTCGAGTAGGTATTGTTAATAGAGGAACTGAATATTTCATGTTTTTAATTGGATGTTACACACCGAGTTGATGTAGAAATTTAGTAACTCTGAGAATTAATTCAAGGATTCTAAAGTTATATAGCCGTACAATATAAAATATCGTTTGAAAGTTAAATAAATTTATTTGTTGAAAAAATTCTATTTTTCTGTATAATTTGATGTCGAAAGAATTCCGAATGAGATTATATCGTTGATATATTTCAACATATATTTATGAACTTGAAGAATGCATATATAAAAAAAAAGGAAGTTTGTTTTTAATACAGAGCCACTCTTTCCTATTACAGTTACATAATTGGTGTTTGGCATCTTCTTTCTTCCTTCCAACATACTCATTGCAATAAAAGACTATAACAAATGACCATAGCAAGAACAAACTTCTTTACTATTTACATATTCCTTAAGATTATACAAGTTAAAAATTCTTACTTTACAACATTTCACACGATACATATCGCAACATGCTGTAATTCAGTTTCAACCACGTGTAATCTTGTTGATCACTTAAATACCTCCTCATTTCTCTCGCACTCGAACATACTCAACGACCATACATGTTTTATACCTCTTTGGCTTTATGTTTCCACAGTCTCTTCGCATGTCCACCTACGCGGCTATCCCAGAAACTCGCAATTACACACACGTAACAACACGCAGCGTGCAATCGGTAAGCTCATTCTGCAGATATTTCCATTTTGCCTAACAATTCAGAAACTAACGCGCGTTTTCTCGCGTTGGGACTAACGATCTCGTGATCGAACAAAAACCACTTCGAGCCTCTTTACCTCGGTACCTGGCATCGTTCCCTGCATTCGTTTACCAGCTCCGATCTACCGGCGAGAAGTCTGTTCACGGTCGATAAAATACGTCAAAAAGAAGGGGGCATGTGTGCAACGTGTACGGACGGGAAAAACGAAAACGAGCGTGTTGCGAGGTAAGCCTCTGAAATTTATGCGACACGTTGCCTCGTTATCGCCGCACGAGCAAATGAAAATCGCGTTTGCACCATCCACCGCGGATGTGTAAAGATGGGATTTCCTATAAGAAGCGTCAGTCGCATACGTCTAGATATCGCACGTGTATTTCAGAAGTGACACAACTCAAACACAAGTTTCTCAAGTTCTTACCTCCGCATTGTGTTGGCATGCAGTGGATCACGAAAGTATTTGTACAGTTGTAAACATTTTTTCATCGATATATTATACGTGCGTTGTAAGAAGCATTTTGAAATTTCATTACCACTGTAACGATGTCTGGTTATCATGAGTATATTGGTAAATTTTGGAACTAGTTTAAAAATGTATACAGCAGTTACAAGATATTCAGTGCAGAGACGACAAAAATATATATAAACAGTCGATCATCGATTATATTAATAACTCTAAATATTCAGTGCGACTGTTTCTCACATTTATATTTAAAACGGCTATTTAATAATTTAATAATATTTAATAATAAACATCTCGTAACTTCTATGTATACTACATTCTTAGATTTCAAGTTTGCCAATATATTATGCCAATAGTCGTGATAGTTACACTACCGATGAAATTTAGAAATATCTTATATGCAACACACATAATACCTACACGAAAGCTCTCTATAGTAAATTGTTCAAATACTTGTATAAACCGCGATAAGCATTTATAAAAAGTTCCACCGTAAGCACGATGCTCAACGCAAACGCTTATTTCCTCTTTGGCTCTTCGCTATCTAGCGAACGAATCACGGGTCTCGATAGTCGAAGAAACGCGATCCCGTGAATTTCGCTGACGACATAAATATTTGCCTCGGATAATTCTTCACTCCGCCGTTCCTAATTACCGTTGGCGTAATGCTTACACGTATGCCAGTCACGTAGCAGTTATAAACATGGTGTACGCCTGCAGGTGACTGTAACAGCGCGAGATAATCAATCCGCGCGCTTGCGTTCCACGGGACGGAGCTCCCTCCGGCTGCGTGCAAGTATCTCGCACATTAATGACTCATTATCGCTGTACCGTTATGGTCTTGGTCCGTGTTTGCGGCCAATGCATTACGGGTCACGGAAAATCTTTTCATCGCCGTATCACGGCTAGCGAGCCTCGCGTTCGCCGCGCGCATTAATTCAAATCTACCGGAACGCGCACGCTTTGCGTTCTAAGTTATAACCAAAGAAAGGACGGTGGTTTTGCGTTCTACATACACGCTACACAGAGAACACCTTGTCGCGGCGTTTAAATTAGCGTGAGTGTAGTGAAATTGTCCGCTGTGGACATTTTCATGGATTATTTTCTACGGGGGAAAGGTACGGGGAAAAGAGGGAAAGAAGTTTAGTTAGTTGTAAATATAGGATTTTGGAGGGGATAATTACATGCAGTTGATTGAGAATATTGTTACAAAAATTGGTCGCATTCGTAGTTATTTGTATTATCGTTCGTGTGTATTATTATTTAATCGTAAATGTTTAAGATATTTAAGCTTGGTATTAAAGCGTATACCTTCTCGTTTACACTTCGGTTCTGTGTGTATCATGGTTTTCTTTTTATCTTCTAATCGTTTGTTTCGACTATCTTATTTATATCTCTTGTACAGTTTCATTGCAAATACAAATTACGTAAATTATAAAGTAATTTTGAATAAAACTACTTTTACTTTTACTGAAGTTTATCCAAATGATAATAGTTGTAGTTACTGTTGTTATCTTTATGCGTTTCAGTTACACAAAGACTTTTCGTTTCCTATTTATAGAACTGAACTAGAGAGATTGCAATTTTTCGAATATCAAAATTTTGCGCTCACCAAGATTAACATTCTCACTGACTGCGCATTCAACCAGTCGTAGTAGAGTCAACGAATAAAGCGTTTTAACATCCACTGTGTAAACCTCGCCATTAATACCGTGGATGTTTGCAAATCGTAAATCGAATAAGAACACCTCGAAACTTGGTTGATAGTCAAATATGCGTGAATTCTATAAATCATCGAATCAATTTGCCAAACCCGTTTTCCAAAACGGAGGATCGTGTAAAATAATCTTGGCAAATGTCCAATTTATTTTTTCATAAAAAATCACCTTATTCGCTATCGTTGCGATTTCGATCGCTACACCCTATATGGCAGCAACACGCAATCAAGTCTGTTTATTAGAATCGCGACAGGCGAAATTCCGTGTAGCCAGGTCGTAAACTGACGCGATCTTTCCTGTTATTTCTTTCTTTATTTCGTTCTTTTTTTTTACGACGCTTTTTCCAATGAGAGTCACTGAGCATTCGCCTCTAATCTCGCTACTTAAGACCATAATACGTTTGGTAAACGTTATCGAGTCGGTAGAAGAAAGAAGCAGTAAATGAGCGAGCGTGCGCGTGTATGTACGTGAGAGGAAGAGAGAGAGAGAGAGAGAGAGAGAGAGAGAGAGAGAAAGAGAGTGAGAGAGAGAGTGAGAGAGTGAGAGAGAATGGGGGGAAGAGAGTAAAGAGGTTAATATTTGCGGGAACGATAATGACAAGCGCGCGCGTGAAAGTACAAGGTATTCTCCATCGTTGATCGTTACGTAACGCGGGTGAATTCATTTTCGTACTAGCGTGTCCGCAATTTCGAGCGCGAAACGCGTTTCCCTGGTCGGCCAAGCGAAACGTGTAATTCGCAGGCGTTACATCGTTTACATCGATGATTAAAACGCCCGCCTTGAATTCTCGCTCGCCCCTTATCCGATCGTTTGATCATAAGGCTCGTTATTCGCATGACCTCGGTTGCGCAATGTCCTACCTGCAATCTGTCTCGGCTCGAACAGTTCATTTCAAATCTCGTCAACTCTTTGATAATATATTAAATTGATTTAAAGGGAAACGTTAGACTACGATACAGATAATGATATTTTGGAAACCTCTAGAATTAGGAGTTATCGTTATAAGAAATTGGGTGTATTGGTCACATATCCAGAGTATTACATAATTCAGTTAAGTATTCACATAAGTATTACATAATGAAAGAATACTCTGTTCACGTTTTACCTTCAACCGTCCTTTATGTCAATTTGATACGCTACGAAGACAATCTTGAAGACAATGCGAAGTCTTTGAATGCCTTTGACGCTAATAACCATGGAATCGATGAAACGTTAATCTTCAAATAAAAAGATCTTATGGCTGAATTTATAGTTATTCCTAGTAGAAGAATATACAAGGTTAATTATTTGTTGCTTCATCGTGCTAATCTTCTTATCGTTACATCAACCGCATATCAAGGAACAAATTAAACTGAAGAAAATAAGAGGCGGACGGAAATTATGTATTCGAATGTCTAACTTCCAACAAACTCTATTTACTTTCTAAAAATAAACCTATTAACACCGCGTAAGATATTTTCCAAACACTAACTGATCGAAGAAAACGACGTTATAACCTCGCTAATACGTGTACAAACTGCCATATCAATTGCACAAAGCTCGTTGCATAATATATTCCAGGCATACGCGACTTTCGCTAATAAAGCGTTAAGTAACCGTCGAATTATTTACGACGTCATCCAACGCCTTCCAAGCATCTCGCAAAGACCTCAATTTCTCGAAGCGCCCAAAAGCTCGGTATCTCCACATTCGGTCCCGTTCTTGTTAACAGTCTCCCGAGGCAGGGAATCCTGCGGGTTCGGCATCCGCGCAAGCTGTGAGTCCTCGTGAGGGCCACACGGGACCCATGGAAATCGCTGCCGTGTCCCGTATTTCCGGATTTCGAAATAACATGCAAATCCAGCCGACGTATAGCCGAGTATATGTGTATATCGAGAGGCTGCATATGCATGTCTTTATCCGTGTTGCGCACACGTGTCTGCGCGTGGTCGACCATATTAGAGGGTGGCACGTGGTGTGCCCTTCGAATCTTTGACGCGATGGTGGTTCGCGAGCTTCCGCCGCCGTATATGAATATTTCAATTCGCCGTGAAATTCAGTGAACTTTGAAACCGTGGTGTAACCTAGCGCAAACAAAGAGAAGATCAGTAGACACAGAGAATGGAGAGAGACACAGGGTGTTAAAGGGAAAGTGGATGTTTATCGTTGCGTTTTATTGTACGTAGTTATCTTATCGTTCTGTCATGGAGTTATCGTCTTAATATAATTTTTATGAATGTAACTAGAGAGACGAAACCTATATACACAGAGGCATTTTTGTACAGTTTAAATGTTATACTCGATACTCTGTTTTGGATATATTTTATATCTTGGAATATCACGCGCGTTACGTATATTTCTCAATATTTCAATTTCTTAAAAAATCATTTATATTAATACGTTATAATAATCAATATTTTTGAAATGTTTCATAATACACAACGGTTTTTGGTTACCTTAATATGGAACTGATAATGGAACGTTTGAATCGTAAAATTAATTATTACGTTCTCTATGATCTTCATTTAATTTCATTCGTTCGCTTCAGAACGAGAAACGCGAATTATGCGAGTGAAACAAAGATTCAGGTGATTCTCGAATACGATTTACCAATGTGTCTTTACCAATGTATCTTTTAATTCTAAAACTAAATTGTTCACATTTTGAAAAATAAATCTCGACATTCTCGTTATTTTATCGTTCGTCTTTCTTTTTTTTTTTTTTTTTTTAATGCCCTGTATAGAGGATGAAAGGCGACGATTCGAGGCAAAGATTCGAGAGACTCGCCGTGAAATCGATCCCAAGGGAGGTCCGGAAGTTTCCAGACTTTATCGAAAGCGATCTTTTTACGTTTGCAACACTCGATGAAATCGAACGATCGTTTTTGTCGTTCGCCAGGTTTCTGGGTTGCGTCAGAGTATCGTGTACGAGCGAACGATGTTGGGAATCCGAGCACGGGATGGATTTACCGGGGTTAGATTCGACTTGGGGGGTCCGGGATTTTTGCGGTTCGTCGAAACTCGATGGATTCCAAGCGACGGGTAATATGCGAAAATCGCTTCGCTACGCGGCACGCGTTGCGCGCGCCAGAATCCCTGGAATCTGTGGATATCCTGGGACCGCCGAAGACGCGATAACTCTCGCGCACTTCCGATTCGTCGACGTTCTACAGCCTTTTGAGCGAGAGAAGGATGAAGCTCATAGAACTGCGATGTAGGTTATGTATATAGGTTGATATACGGCGAGAGTATTACTGTCGAATAATATAGAAAGATTTAGAGGAAAAGCGCTACAAGTGAGTCAATTTTTATATTGAGAATATGGCCGGGTAAAATAAAATGTTGATATCGATGACATACTTGTGATTGTTCGAATATCGATTCTATCTATTGTTCTATGTAGTTATGCTTTTGGTTTTTGGAAAAATATTACTGTCCCATTAAGCCCTTCGATTGTAATTTGGGGATGTTAATGATGATGTGAGTGGATAACGATATTGTGGTAGAAGTAGATACTTTGGATAATTGATTTGTGCGCGATAGCAAAGGTTGGAAATGGGCTTTATGGATATTGTAGGTACAAAGCGGATTTTTAACGTTTAGCACATGCGGTATTTGAGATAATAATAATATTATTATTATTATCATAATACACGTATAAAGTAGTTAAAGAGGAAAGCACTTCCAAACACAGTTACTCGTTCGTAAATATATCGAAGGAAAAGATAAGAAATAACAAAGTCGAGGCAATATCCGCGCAATAACGAAGCGCAGCTGATTACACATCAGCGAATTATAATTTGAAGAATTTCTTTTACATTTAACGTATACGTTACGCGTATAAAATTAAATACTGATAAAGTCCAATCAATGTGGAAAATCACGAGATCATGTTTTTTCGCCAAACATCGTTCCGTTTTATTTTTCGTTCTTTTTTTTTTTTTTTTGTTTTAATATTTTCGTTTAAATTCGATAATTTGATAAGCGATAAGATCGGAATATTGCAGTGAGCGGCCAACAAAACAGCTGTTATTTATTTCGCGTTGGTTGCAACGGCCCGCGAGAAAAGGATCAAATATCGCGGACACTTCGTGCCTGATGGTTTATTGTTAGTCAAATGATCGAGGGCGGCGAACTGATACGCGTTCGATAGCAATTTGTATCTACCCAGAGAGTTATTGCGCAGCGCGCGGCCGAATCAGCTCGAAATTGATGTGCAAGTACACACAGCCGTGCCTGCGTTGTTTGTTTTTAATTTTCCTTCTCAAATACGTTGCCAAATAGCGTGCCGCGATTTCTACGAGAAATTTCCACGGTGCATTTTCTCGCGTCTTACTGGTTCGTTACATTGAATCAGGTATCGATTAAAATTGCACGACAAATAAAACGAAATATGGTTGAAATTGAAACGTCACAGAACAAGTTTTATGCCGATTGTTAATGTTGAAAAATTTGGGGTTGGAGTTAAGTTTCACATCAAGCTGTAGCGTGTTTGAAGAATAAATCTGTGCTATAATGCTATTGTAATATTTGTATAGAAGCAACATGTAAATATTCTGTTAGCGAGAGATAAATGTCTCAATAAACACACGATATTGCTCGCAATTATTCACGTTGAAGTAATTACTTCAAGAAAAACTCTACACCTTTTCTTTTGTATATTCGTGACCTGGAGACGGCTGTTACGAAGAAAATAGAATTTAACGAAAAAGATTTAAAATAAGGAGAGGTTCATATTATTGTGCTCTTGAATATGAATTATGTTTTGGATTACAAGGTTTAGAAACAAAAGAGCTATAAATAGATTTCTATTGCTGTTTCCTATAGCCTTCAGCTACGGCTACACACCAAGGTTAACTTTTTCCTATTGTATTGTAACACTGTAAGATTGAGGATCTGAACCAGCATACACTATACCTGTACTTATACCTATACTTATTTCAATATATTTTTCTATTACAAATTCATCCACTCGTTCCTCTATTAGTCAACCTCAATAATTCAAATCTTTATTTCATTTATATTATTAAAGCTAAGTACGAATTCCTTGCTATTGCTAATACAGTACATACGATTCATTATTGGAACAATGCACACATTTTTCATCCATTATATTATTGATTAGAAATTGTACGCGTCTGAAATCGGAATTATTCAAACAATATTCGTTTACTTTTAACGATGTTTGATTAATTACGTACGGTAGTATATATTATTTGCAAAAAGAATGTAAGAAATGAAAGAAGCATCATCCACTAACTATTGTAGATTATCAACAATAAATAAAGTAATGAAAATCCTTTATTGAATCTGTAACATCCGTAACAATCGTCATGATGTCTGCAAAATGAAATATACATATGAATTTTGAGGAGAATCGTCTCGACAAATTGAATTCAAAAAGATTCGAAATTAAGAAGAAAACATAAGTTCCGAATGAAAATCTCAAAAAATCAGACACCTTTGTTACATTACGAAATAATAATCACGTTTCACGCAACGAAAAAATAGCCGAGCAAAAATGAAAGGAAAAAGAAAGGGAAAAATGTGGAACCGATACGGTTTCGAGCGGATCGCAGCCACTCGATGCGATACACGTTAGGAAGCAATGATTGCCGCTACTGCGAATCACCGCGGCTGCCATTGTCACGTTCTAGAGTCCTTTAACATCCTCTTCAGAACGGAAGGGTGCTTGGCATTATGTGTAGGCAGCCGCGTCGAGTGCACTCGAGGATTCGTTTGCTCGGAAAAAATTCATTTGCGGCCGTGGTGCCCCCCTCGCGTCCGCGCTTCCGCCCTCAACTCCCAACCCTCCACAAGTTTTCAAGCTTCGAACTCGTCAAGTTCGAGCACTCCCGCCTAAATGCGGCTCAGCGACGTCGGCGATGCTTGAAATATTAATAAAAAAAGGAGGGAACCACGAACAACGGCCTCGTCGCGGAAAAATACGTCTTGCCTGTGGGAATGATTCTTTAATTGTTTCTAGAATACTCTTTCCACCATGGTTCGTCGTTAGTATAGGCCTTTCTTTTTTTTATTTTTCGTTGAATCGACGAGATTTGTGAAATTCTCTTCGCTTCGCTTCGGTGACAAGGAGTTTTTTCGCGGCTACGGAAAACGTAAAAGACGATAGAATTACGATCTTTATTATTTCTTTCGTCTATGGAAAAGAGCTTGGTTCAAAGGATGGCTTTAAAGCATTTACGCTGCTCCAGTTGCTCGAGCAAAAAATATATTAAATTGTAACGTTTTGAAAATACTTTTGGCTTCTTTTAGATGAAATTGTTTGAAGAATAACAACGCGAAATTCAATGAAAAAGTAGAACAACGTATTGGAAAGATTCATTGAAAAATAACATCGATCGTAATATCGCCCGAAGGCTTGCAAGCGTTCTGAAAAAGATGTTCTCAAAAGAAGTTCTGAAAGAGATCGTCAAACGTTAATAGTTGCCTTCTCGTCATACATATTTCAGAAGGATGGCGATAGAATAAATCTCGCCGGTTCCTATAATTGAGAAACTTTTCCTCCTAACGATTAGGTACAAGTTCCTTCATCTGTTATTCAGTTTATACCGGCGCATGGATTACATCGCAGACTGTAGATAGCGGATATACTTCGCAGACATAACACGTAAGCAAAGGCGTGTACAAGAGGAGGGCGAGCAGTTTCTCCAGGAGGGTCGCTTAATTAGAATTTAGTTAGACGAGGGTTGCTCTCGCTTGCTACTCTGCCTTCTCTACGTCTCTCTCCGTCTGCGTTGGCGCCGCGTTAACTGTACAAGATTATTCCCAGATAAACTAATTAGGTATCCGAAATCTGTGTGGATCCTCCGTACAGTCCGGCTAGACAGGGTGTTCTCGCGCTAAAGCGTTCGAAACAAAACATGAACCTAAGTTACCGATCTCTCGTGATACGGGCTGATGATTCAACTCGTCGTTCTTTATCGTTTCTTTACGCTCTTTTGACGCTCTCCAAGTAGATAACACGGGGCAATTAGCACGAAAGCCGGTTCATTATGATTAATTATACCCTCGACGAGCCGCCGTTCGTCATAATTGGAGATCGGAGCTGGGATCGTTATCGAAACGAAGAGGATCAAAAGGGCAAGAAAATAAAGAAAGAAAAAAGAAGACAGAGGGGAAAAAACGATGACGAAAAAAGCGAGAAAGAAAGGGGAATAAGGAGAGGAAGAAGCGTAAAGATAAAACGGATAAAAACACGAGAGCGGATCTCTTCGTACATTCCCGGCGCGATTGGATCTTCATCCGATTCGACTCCCTTTCTCGCGGCGCCACTCGTTTCAATTAAGTTAACGGCAATAAAGAAGAGCCGTCTCTCTTTCCGCGGTGTCTCCGGAGCGGGACGTTCGGTCCAGGAGGGCAGGGGTTGGCACACAAAAATTTATCTCTCCCTTCCTAATTTCTTTAATTAGTGCGCGGAAGTCATGGCAGCCACCAGGCGCGGTGAGATACGGCGTATCTAACCGAGCGAAACGTTTCCAACCCTCGACGAGAGCAAAGCCACCCTCGAGCCTTTCTTGCGAATCACCTCTGGCCCCACCCTGCTCGCATACCTCCTTCAACCCTCCTTCTCACGTCTCTTCCTCTCTCTCTCTCTCTTTCTTCTCGTCTCTTGCCTCTGACTCTACCTCTTCCTGCCAACAGTCTCCTCCTTCTACTTTGCACCCCTGCGTCGTCGATCCGGTTTCTCGACACCTCACCTCCTCACCGACCGACGTGACTGGAGGTATCAATCTCACCCCCGTTCTCGACCCCTGGAAACGCCGTGTTGCCACTTCATTACCTCGTGCACCATAGTGCCAAAGTGCGGGCTGGAGGACGAGGGAAAGTACAGTCTAGGTGGAAAATAAATCACAGGTAGCGAGGAATCTCGGCGCTCCTTTTTCTTTCACCCCGCGCGATTTCTATCTCTTTCTTCCTCCCTCCTTCGTTTCCGCTTTATATTCGTGTTTGGGAATCCAGCCACTGGCTCCATTCGTGCATTTACGAGAAACAATTCGCCGTTAGAGAGTCGGGGCAGCTGGCGCGCAAGCCTGATACGAACGGTGAATTATTCAGAAGAATTTTCGTTCGATATGGTATCGATCGATCGGAATGTCGTGCACGACGGATACTTGTCGCGATAAAACACTCGCTCGCCTGCCAGCTATTGTAAAAGTAAATAGGAAACGGACGAACGAGGCGGCGGAAGTTGCACGCGCCCTGGCAACGGCGAGCGCTCGGAATTTCGTGGCAAAATATTGCGCTCGGATCGCGGTTGTTCAACGATTTACGAGCCAGACACAGATCTTCCCTTTTCGGTGGAAAAACTTCGTCTTCCCGTTTTTTTTACTTCTTGTCACGAATGCCTTTATCTCTTCTTTTAAATCGTACTCTCTCCTTCCTTCCTTTTTTTTTTTTTATTTTCATTTCTTCCTTTCCCGTCGAATACCCGCGTTTTATTGCGTTCCCGTGAACGTTCATTAACGAGAGCCTTTTACGTTCGACGAGCTCGTTTTTCCGCCGTTATCGACACGACAAGCGTGGAATCCACTCAAACCGATCGAATTAATTCAGTCGGGCGATTTCAATTTAATGCGAAACGCGGACCGCGCGCGATCTCGTAAAATTTAAGGACATGCCTCGAAACGGCTGAATTACTCAATATTGTCGGCGGCAGGTCTGCATCGTTCTATCGGTAGAGGCGTCGCAATAATACATTCCCCACGAGGTATATGGTTCATTCCAGTAAACGCGGATTCGTATAATAAAAAAAAGGATAAAGGGAAAGGAAGCGTTAGGGTAAATACGCGTAGACACGCGTACGTACGCACGAACCAACAGAACCGTGAAATCGTTTCATTGGCCAGATTTATCGAGATTCGTACGATATATTTCATTTTCCTCCGTACCATTTTTTTCACGGGTCTACGAGTCGATATCGAATTAACGAGGCAAATTATCGTCCGGAAAAGCTTGACTTATTTCATCGAAACAAATAACCCGCTACCTTCTCCGGTCCAACTCTTCTATTGAACTCTTGGCGTCTGGATATTCGTTTGCTTTCAAATATCGCGCTATAATTTGCCAATATCATTATTTTTTTATGAACATGTTTTGTTCAATTCTGAGGACTGAATCTTTCTCTTAACTATTGTTTCTTCGTTTTCTTGTATGGTATTAAAATAAAACAAATACCTAAATACACGTTCTTACAATCTCACCATATCTCGTTCGGTAATTATACCTACGGCAATTACATTTTAGTATGAAAAAATACACAATGTAACGAAGAAGACAGACTTACGTTCGTATAGATACTCTGCAAAAGTTCATTAAAAAAGATCTACAAAATTTCCATGGAAAAAGATTATCAGTTAGTGAAATGATCCTAATATAAAATAATTGACAATAAATAATAATTATTTATTGTAACAATATTTTCATATACAAAAATTCTAAACAATAAACGTGCGTATAATGTTCATCGATCTATCGCGAATATCGGTGGCACAAGCACGGTAATCTCGGCTGATTCGAAGAAATTATCGCGACGCGTCCCTCCCTGCAGGATCGGCAGTTTACTTTTTAATTAAAGTTCGCGGCGCTTATTAGTCGGGCCAGAGGGTGAGCCCGACACCGGCAGGGATCAACAAGGAACCGTTGCTTAATACCCCGTTCAGAAAAGTAATTTACCGTTAATTATCAGTTGCTCGTGCCGGATTCCCATCGAGGGTGTCGCCGATTTCGAGGGTAGCGCTCGCCTTTTCCACCCTCGTCCCCTTTCTGTATCAGCCAGTACACTCGTTTCTCCGCTGTCCGCCTCCACCTGTTTTTCTTTCGCCTTTGTGGGGCCATATTATGCCTTCGTGGGGTCGATTATGCCTGCCGTGGAAATTAATGAATCGAGACACGGAAAGGCTGGCGAGAACGTCGAAGCTTGCCGGTGTCCGCGCGGACGAACCACCCTCGTGCCAGCAGGGCCAATCGTCGGGCAATTTGTCGCGCGGCGGCCATTTCCGCTTTTCAGGGGCGACGTTCATCGAGCTCCCTCCCTTGCATATAGTGGCGCGTATAGTTGATTGAAATACATATCTGCGGTTGGGTAGAAGGAATGTTCGATCCGGGCGCAATAAAATTCAGCGAGATCGCGGAGGGGCTGGAGAGTACGTGCTCGAGCCTGCACGGGCCGCGAGCGTTGTAATATTTACATTTGATATTAATTTCCCTGATGTTTACCGAATCGGTCGGCCGATTCGTTGCATTACTTTAATTAATTATTTTAATGGATCTCGGCCGTTAATGAGGGCCACGTGAGCGCGCTTATACGAGCGACCGCCTGTATCCAGCATTCTTCTAATTGATTTTTCCACTCCGCTTCGGGGGATTGATTGCGTACGTGTATTCCCCCTGATTCGCGGGCTGATTATTCCTAGTAGATTATGTTCCCTCATGTTTTCCCGCGAGTTTGTATTATTTTATATGGCGAATAAATGGGGTAATAGCCCGGTGAAACGGGAAATAATTTGATTATTATTATTTTCACTGTAATTCGTACGAACATTTGAAAAACAGCACGTCAGAGATCGCCTCTGGAATTGACAAAAAGAAATTTACTTTATTAACCTTAAAGAAAGAATCTTATTAAAGGATTAAATAATTAAATATCGTTCCGACTTTTGTTAGACAAAGTCTCTATGCTACTAGTTGTATTCTCACACGAACGATCTAATTGGTTATTCCTCAGACGTCTAGCAATATCGTCAAGTAGCATTTTGGACAGCTCTGTAATTTTACGAAGTATCGTACTTTTGTCGATCCAACATCCATCGGTTCCCCCTTCGCTTCTCGAGAAACACTTCCGTTCAAATTGCACGCGTCATGCAAGTGTAAAGAAAAAAGAAAGAGAAAAAAAGAGCAAACCCGACGAGGGAACAGTTCGCGCGAGTCACCGTCCATATAAAGTAGAAAGTGAATCTCCAGCCGTTTGGAGCGCTCCCCTAGTGCTGGGGGAGAAGCCCCTTGAAAATCAAATGTATAGCACGACGAGTTCACGTATCCATTACCTCCTTCAACCCCTAGGCCGCATCCGCAAACACGTGCCCCCGCCTATCTCCTCTCCCTATGATACACACCCTTCGTTCGTACTGCGCCCTTCGGCGAATCCGTCCCTGTTGGCCTGCGAGCAATCGCATTAAATGGAATGAGGGGTCGAGTCATGTTTTCTTAATTCCATAGTGACGCCACGTAAGCCGTAAGGCAGACGCTGCCGTGCACTTTCCGCGATCGAAATCGCGCCGAGCCGTACCGCTCGCGTGTTCCAATGAATTTTTAATTCCGACCTTTATACGTCTTATCGCGGCATCGGCTTTATGGCTACCGGTCCGCGAGCCACTGCCTATCGTGGATCATCATCCGCGTTCGCACGAGCCCAGGTAGTTGAAACTTTTTTCCCCGGAGCCGCGGATGCGCCCGCAGGTTCCGTGCACGGATCTTGTTAGGCGTCGGTCGCACGAAACGTACAATGTCGTAAAATGTAGCTGGTTGCGCCTGTATAGAAGGAAGAAGAAAGGTAAACACTGGTTTTCGGGAACGTCGATTATTTAGTAGTTTGAAAAATAGATGGCCAGTGGCTGGGGTTTCGAGGAACTTGGGATGGCAACAAAGATGAAACGTTTAAAGGGCGGTTTAAATTCCTCTCGATGTAAATCTAGCTTCTTATGTGGTCGTTGAATTTTTATTACACGAGCTGGGATCGTGAATTGATAAATTATTATACCCGTCGTATCAAGCCCTGAATAGAGTCGTTTCACGGTGATTAACTCGAAAGTGCCTGGACAACGATCCACGAGCAGATCCAACAAAATACTCGAGAAAAGAGACGGAAACGAAAGCTCGTAAAGATTTTAAAAGCTTCGACTGTATACGCCGTGACGTCCGAAAAGCACCGGCGTCTTAACGGAGCCCTTGCACTCCGTCCCGTTCTCGTTCGTATCTTGGAAACCAGGCCGAAGTTCATTATCCAACGTGGAGGGTCGTCGGGTCTAGCAACGATCCTTGCCACGAAGGCGGCCAGCTTGACAGTAATTAATAATCGTCGTGCGACGTAGTTGGTTTGCTGGTTGGCTGGTTGGCTGGCTGGCTGACTGTCGGTGTTCACGGAGGTTAAATTCCAGGGTCGAGGGTGGCGGAGAAGTAGGTGGCGGTCGAGAGTCGCGTTAGCTGCGCAGAGACAGAGTAGTAGGTTATAGGTAGGGGTTAGTAGAGAGTGACGGGGTGAGAGGGGTGGATGAGCCTGATGAGGCTGTTGATACAATCACGCGGGCGCGGAGTGGGGTTGCTCTGCTCGCCGTAGCAACGAGAAACCCGTAAGCGTGGAAGCTGGGTAGGGATGGCGGTGGCCTATTACCAACCCTTGCCAACATCCGGCAAGCCGACATTACCCCCGTCCAAGCCCGCCGCTGAGCGCGGCGTTAAATGTGTGTATGTTCAACACGCGATCTCGTGTTACTCCCTTCCATCGGCCCTGACGGGCTTACACGCACGTATCAGGCTAACATACACGTACATACACGTACGCGGTATACGTACACAGGCAGGCGTGGAACAGTGGTGTACACGACGAACACACGGGAACAGACGAGCCACACGGAAACGCTGGTTGCACACGGTATACAGTGGCAGGCCGTCGGTTCTCTCTCGCGCGCGAGAGGGCTGCCGTTAGCTGGATCACCCCGCGCACAACTCGAACATGCTGTCACAGAGGCGTCGAGCACCTGTTTCCTCGAAATTGACACGTTGCCATCCCACGGCCGACACGCCCACCATCGACGTCCACGTCAACCGAGTGAATCGCGATCATCCCCTGTCGACGATCCATCCTGCTCGTCGTCGTCCTCGTTGTCCTGCTCGTTGTTGTTGTCGTCGACCTCGTCGTCATTGCCGTCCGTCCTTTGATCATGTCCGTCGGTTACAGCGTGGTTTCCGCTGTCGTGTTATGAGCTTTCAAACGACAAACAAAAATTTCCACCTACGTACGTATATCGTTTGTTGTTTCTCCTTTTCTTTTTTTCTTTTTTCTGTACCCGATTATATACGTGTATTGACATTCCGGTCATTTTTATTCTTCTTCTGGTATATGTCCGTGTATAAAGATATATTCTTTCGTTCGTTTTATCTGACGCTTTGTTCGATGTTTTTCGCGCTCGACGAGCGGAACCGAGGATTTCACAGGTGGAAGGGAAGATAGGATCGTTAACGACACCGCGATACAGCGATAAGTTGCCAGCCTATGCAAATGGTCGTAATTACAAGCGACGACTGGCTCGGTCGGTTATCATTTTAACGTTTAATTGCTCGATGCCGCGCGACAAATAAATACGTGTACTACTACTGGAACTGGTGGAACGCAGGCCGCAGGTAACAGAGGTAGCTGCTGGTGGCGGTAATTATCGTGATCCGAGGTCCTGTTTATCGTACGGCACGGAGCTTCTTCGAAAATGAATTTCCGCACGGTGTGCAACGGCCATTAATTTGACGCAGGACTCAACCGAGTTCCTACGGACGCGCGTAATTATGCAAATAGACCGAACGGGTCGCGTGATTGTTTCGTTGGAGGCGAGAGGGCCCGCGAATAAGCCGGCGGAACTGTTTAATTTACCGTTCGCGCTCCACAACGCGATCTCGTGGTATCTTGCCAGGCGCGCGCGCGCACATGCACGCCCCGAGCTCCGTTTAATAAGTTCTCGTTAAATAATGCGATTGCCTGATCGTGAGTAATTTAATTTGCTAGATAATATCCGCGCATTAACGAGCTCGCCAAAGCGGAAACAGTTTCAGATCCGGTGGTGGCGTTTCGACGCGACGAACTGGCTCTGTCATGTTTTCCGTCATGGTCGTCTCTTGCTCCTCGTTCGTTCCTCCCTCGTCACGAAACCGATAGAAGTTGGAAAAACGACCGAGCACTCGCCCCGCTTGCTTTCTATGGGAGGGGTTTAACGATCGTGTTGAGGTCAGTCGATAAAAATAAAGCGTGTCGCCCCGCGCTCTCTAAAATTAACGACGTGTGGACGTGGAATATGCCAACGGGGCTATGAAACTTTTATGGGGGAGTAAACCTGGATATTCCAAGCCCGACTGGAGAGTCGTGGATTGCCAGCTAGGAGGACACACAGCGAAGAACACGGTGGGATGGGGAATCGCGAAACCAACGAGCATTACGAGACTTCTCGTTTCGACGTCTTTTTCTACCCCTTCTTTTGTCGTTCTGTCACGATATCTTGGGAATTGACGCGACCCTTGGAAACCGGGAATTGTCTTATCGATCCCCTGTGAAAAAGCTCCGCCGTTTTGTGGATTTTTGTTTTCTTATCAAGCCATTAAGAATCGAGCGATAGTTTATCATAATGTTACAAATATCTTAATGCCATGAAATTTCATAAACTTATTCTAAGTGAAAGATATAGCATCATTCGTTTATAATCATAACGTTGAAAAATAGAATTCGATGGTATAGATTCATCGAAAGTACACTGAATATGAAATATTAAAACGATCTATCGATACTTAGCGTAAACTCGATTCGTAAGTGGATTGTCTAAGATCTGTAATAATGGTAGAGTCGTACAAATCTTCAGATCCATCTTCTTATTGTTCGATCTTTTTCTTAACACTTTTCGTCTCAATGTACAAAATTCGCAGTTTCGAATATCATATTTGCGAATGATTTGTCATCGTTGCGGCTCGCAATCAGGTGGGACAAACGAAGGGGTAGATTCAATAGGGGTTAGGTTATTTGTACTTGCTCCCCTTGTGGCTACTGAACAGATGTAGTTACCGTTGCATGCAGTTATACAGGTTTTCTGCATGGTTTGTCGAAGCTCGGGATTAGCGGCAATGCTAATGAAAAGTTGAATATGTTTAAAGGCAACTACACAACCACGTGCAACTGCATAAAGGTACGAATGGATAAACGAGAAGATTGATAGCAATTGTCACTGTGCGTAGACTGCTGAATCGGATTGTCTAGGTATAATTGCGGTTTAAATTAAGCCAATTTTACCACAAACTATTCCGTTTAATCGATATTGCTAGATTCTAATTCTAAATAGATAGTAATTACTATATAAACTGTCATTAATGAAACGGATATAGATCTTTATTTACGATATGTTTGTTCATGATTTTTTAAAAAGAGAATGCTTGATATATATATAATTACGGCGGAAACAATTTCTATTTTTATGAATCTGTCAGGTAATTTAGCTTTTGTCACGCATGGCTGAAATTTCTCTTTTCTACTCCAATTCAGTTCATTTACTTTTTTATTCCGCTTATTCATGAATTTAATTTAGCAATCTATTTTAAATATATGTATAAAAGCTGTTTCTCTCTCGATCGTACAAAATAAAATAATTAGTCCAGCGAGCGAAAGTTCAAAACGCTAAAATTTAAAATACTTCCTGAAAAAAACACGCTCGTATCTTTTCCCAGGAATATATATTATTTTCCATATAATTACATATTTTTACAAAAAAGAAAGAAAAAAAAAGAAAGACGAAAATTTCACATTGAAGCATTCTGCACTTGTTTCGACCAGTGTATCTTCCTATCACTGGTCTTCGCAATCCCCACCGGGCAGAAAACAAACTTCGAACAGCTACAAAACGCGTCGATATTCCCGACACATATCCAAGAACTATTCTCTCAAATCTTGCAATCGTAGCAATCCGATTTTCCTCCGATATCATCGGTCAGTTGGAAATATCCCAGATTTCATCTTGAATAGGAGAGACACGAGTAACCACGAGCAAACGAAGCAGGCGGGGCTGCGATATCCGAAAATTTCATAGGAGACGTTCGAGTGCTCGAGGGACGACGACCGACTCGAAATACGACGGCCAACTACTGGCTCGTAAATTTCTCCGCTTAAGTTCCTTCGACGTCTGAATTTTCCACGACGTCGGATATTATCCCGACCGTTAGTATTCTTCTGCTATTGGCAGCTTGCCGCGGTAGTACGTCTCCTTTCGCGCGAACTGAATCGTGCCCGTAAAACGCCTATAAAGCTTCCTATAAGATTTTTCGCGGGTATCGTCGTCGCATCGACCATGTTCCTCCGGTCGAAATCTTGGAGCGGAAACGAGGGGATGCGATCGGGACGCGGTCTGCTCCGGCAAACGCGATAAATCAATCCACCAGACCATAATCAACGTCGCCGGTGGGTTTGCTTTAATCGTTGATACACGATTGTCCGATTCTCTCTACATACATACATATAGTTGTGTCTTTGTCGGTTTGTTTCACTGTCTTTGTCCCTTGTTCCTAATCACATCTCCGTTCGTTATATCGCTTCGTCTCGTTTTATCATTTTCCTGTTCTCTCCCCTGTATAGTTTTGTTTTTCTCGCTCTCCGACGGATGCTGTATACTGCGAATTTGCATGACACGCATGCGAGAATGCGAACCGAGCGGCGCCACTGATTGAGAATTAACATAACTGCAACAATTATTGGCAAATTGGTATAACTCGTTTGCACCCGTGCAACGTATGCGGACGATGGTGCGTCCGCGTGATCTACAACGCGTTTCAGACGTGATGTAAATTACGATCGACGATGGAACTCGGTTTTTCGTTTTCGATTTTGCTTCGTTGCAAGTTTCGTTTCGAGGAAGACCTGGCTTTCGGCCGGGAATGAATCATTTGCGTACATTCTTTCGAGCAACGTTGTTAATATTTTTCATTGATATCGACGCGTATATTATTTAAATGGAACATGATTGCCGGATTTTTAGCGGCGATACTTTGTATAGTAATGTTACTTGCGTTTTAAATAATAAAATTGTTTAGGAAAACAATCAAGGAGATCGGAAATAGATTTTATAATATTTTAACAGCGAATATGTTATTTGTGATTTTATACTTCCTTTGGTTTGTTTTGTTGTTTACGCTTGACGAAATATTTTCGCACAAAAGAAACAGTTGATTATATATCAACGTAATGTTATGTCATCATATAGCGTACAATAAAGGTACCTTTTAAACGACCATTCGAATGTTTCACGATGATAATTTGAGAAAGAAGAATATAAAACATCGAACTACCAATTATAAAGCAATATTTTAACGCAATCCCGCCATTGTTCCGTTGTTTTACAATTTCAAAATCGGATTTACGATGTCGATCAAAGTTTTAGTGCTATAATAACGTAAACGATAAAACGGACCTTAAAATTTGGCATAAAACCGCTCCTGTCTAATTCTACCGTAAATTTTAGAACTTGTAAAGCTACCATCATCTTGTTCCACATTCACTTATCGCGATATACGAACCGTGACTGACACCTCGATACACGGATAAATGTACGGCTGACGATGATGTATGATTATCTGTGCAAGAGTACGCTGATTTGCTACGTGCATCATCGACGGTGACAAGGAATCATCGCGCTTGTTAGATGAAAATCTTTGTATCCACCAGCAACTTTATATGCAGCGGCTGGTGAAATTATTCGAATACTCGTAGACACGTTTTACGGACATATTACGCGTATTATACGAAACATTTTGAAATTTCGTCAGCAATGTAACAAGACTTGGCTATCATAATTATGTCGGGAGACTTTCAAAGAAATCTGGAAATCTACACGCATACATAGAAATTACAAGATATTTTGTGCAAGTATATATTTCGCAGAGATTACAAGCAAAACTAACATTCTAAACGTTCGATTATGTATTAAATGAATAAGCCTGGATATTCAAGACCATCTTCTAACGTCATGTTTTAATATAATCGTTAATATAATCATGCCATTCGTGTCTCATTATTCATTACAATTCTAATGAAATATGAAAATCTCTTACGTAATACACATACATAAAAGATTTCTACGATACGTGTACGAAAATATTCTCGCGAACCACTGTACATGTTCCTAGTCCGTGATACGTAACCCTCGACTTTTGACACGACCTATAAACGCACGCATAAACGCACGCATAAACGCACGGCCAACCGCAAATGATTATGCGGACGCACCCAGATCAGGGCGCGCAAACTCACGCGTCACGCAAAGCGGAAATGGAAGATCATTGACGAGTAGTCAGCCGGAAAGTGTTATCGACAGGGCCGTCACGATCTATAACCGTAGCCCCGAGCATGCCGAAAGGCGGCACGGAGAAGACCAAGATGAAGATAAGATATATCCATTGGAATGGTTCGCGCGGTCGGAATAACGTTCCTCCCTTTTCCTCCATCTCGTTCGCAGATTACCATCGGGAAGAATAGTCGCGTGGGCGTCGAACGTGCGAGATTTTTACGTTCTCGCCCGGATTCGACCTATCTGCCTCGGAGGTCGGCACGGTCGGAGGGCGGCAAACAACTTTCGATATCGGCGTAACGAAGTGAAATAAATCGCGACTCGGGAAGCAATAAAAATCCACCGAGAGTCGTTCGATCGAGCACCGTTCATGAACGGCCCATGATTTATCGAGGCGACGAAGACGAGAAAGGAGGCGGCAAAAAGAAAAAAAAAAGAAAGAAAGATCGGGGGTGGACGAAGGGTGGCGCATGGTAGTATCTAAACTGAAGTAGAAACGTCTGGAAGCAGCGACAGGGGTGAGAAACGATCGAGAAAAGAGGATCACAAGTGGCAAGAGGGACGCGACGAGGGTCGAGGGCGGTTCGGTTGGAAAGTAGAAACGGCGCGGGCACGAATAAAGGGCGAGGCGTTCTGAAAACTTAATTACCTGTGTAGGCTCTATCAATTAATTTTCCTCGATTTTCCTGCCCTCCATCCTCGTCGATCCACTAACGCAGCTACCGCCACCAACACACTACCTACTCCCTGCCAGCCGTGTAATTCCGTCGGCATTATTCTCGGCACGTCTGCCGACGGTCGGAGCCACTCCCGTTTCCTTCTTCCCTGTACCTTTATCCTCTCTCTCTCTGCCCTTCTATCCACCGTTATTTCCCTCTTCTTCTCTCGCCCCTATATTTTCCACCCCCCCGGTCGCTAAAGGCGGGACCTTTGTTCCTCATTTACTTTTTATCACGACGGCACCGGCAACCTCGGCCATTCCGCAATCCCCTCCAACAGCCGCGTTTGCTCGCTCTTTCGCTCCTCTCCAAACCAACCTTTCCTTTTTCCCCTGTTCTCTCCTTTCTCTCTCTCTCTCTCTCTTTCTTCTTCTTTTCTCTCGCTCCCGGCTTTCTCATCGCACCGCGCTCTCGCTCCTCTTTTTATCCCTTGCTCTTTTCTCTTTTTAATCTCACACCACTTCGTCGCTACTCACCCCCGACTCCGGTACCTTCTGATCTCGCCCCGACAAGTTTCGCCGGCACACACACTCGCATGCACACACGTCGTGTCGTCTCTCCGCCTCTTCATCCCTCTTCCGCTCTTCTTCCTTCGAACGTGTACCCTTGTACGTATAATCGTGTGGACGCTTCAAACAACGCGGCCACGTATATACGTGTGGCCGCGAACATTCCGTGTGGTATACACGCCCGGTCTCGTTCCTCTATCCCTCTGTGTGTTACGCCTCGGCTTCATCACCATTCCGCTCGTCCCTTTTGCCGGGCCGACCTTTATTTCGCTGAAATCTCCGGGGATTTCAGAGATCGCGCTCTCCTACGGGAATATTACGAGATTGCGAGCTGGCGTCGTGTGCTCCGACAACATCTTTCCCGGTCGTTTCTTCTCACCCACCCCTCGCTGCTTTTTCCACCCATTTTTCTCTCCACACAAGCCCGCTTGCTCGCTCGCTCGCTCGCTCTTGCTCGCTCCTGTTTCCGCCCTCTTGACAGATCCTCCGGAAAAATAACAAGCGTGGCCTCCCGTGTATTACCAGCACAGCAGGGATAGGATTGTTCGGCATCGCGCTCTACAAACGACAGGATATCGAATCGCGCTTATCGAAATTCCGCGAGGATAGACGGCCAGGCTGTGGAGAGGAACCGGCTCCTCCATGCGTATTTTTCGACGCTTCGCTCCGATAGATAGGGTTTGTTTGTACGTCTGCTTTTTCCCTCTGCTTCGCCCTTTGTATCCGGCCGGTTTTGTACGCCGGGGATGCCACGCCAGACTACCGGTTTGATTTAGATCAATGTTATTGTGTTGTAGACGAGCCTGTTACAATATAGGGGCTGCTGCTTGGATTTTTGTAATTTTAGTAGATTTCTTTTGACGAGGCGTGAAACCCTTGGGGATCATCCCCGGGGTTTTTCCAGGATATCCCAACAGCAATGGATGAATAGAACTTTCGGCTTGTCAATGAATTGGTCTACTGAAAGCTTTTCTATTTCTTTTCCTTCTTCTTAGCTGTCGTTCTTTTTAAGTTGTGCGAACATTTTGCTACATTGTAATATCGAATTTTGCATAATTGATATGCGTGTGTAGTGGACGGTGAGACGTGTTGTTGGTTAAAGTAATAAGGAAACGAGTTAATTCAATTAACTATATTTACAGATATTATAAAATGTAGAATACAAAGTTAATCGCAAGCGTTGTTCCCTTGATGATACTCGTTATAAGATTGCGCGATACTGCGGTACTGATACTAATTGTTATGCTGATTCGTTAGATAGATTCGTTTTACTGATTCGCGCGACTGACTGACTGACTGACTGTGTCTAGAGAATATGGTTGTCTATTTATACTGGTCGAGCGGGCTACCGAAAGGTTTGAACTTGTCGCCGGTTGTAGGTTGTACGTAGCAGCGAAATTGCTTCGTCCAGAGTTTGTTTATTACGTTATGTGCGTCGTACAGTGTTAATCCTCTGTGGCAAAACAACTACGTGAGGTGTCTTCGAATCGAAACGTCCTAAGACGCATATGCCGCTACACGTAATTTGCACGTAGACCCAAATTCGTCTCTGTAAGACACAAACCTTGTTTCGTATATCTCTATCGATATATATTTCGTTGGATATAACGTTGCAAATATTTTCAAAGATTACAGCGTACATATCCGTTAGATCAAACGACTTTGTTTAATTTTATATCACGGAAGTACAAATGGATCGCAGTCAGGAATATGCACAGCTATAAACATATCTCAAGAGACACGCACGTTTCCGTATCCAATAGGAAATCGCGGCGCAGATTATCTAAAAGCTAACCGCGCTATTTCAACGTTCCAGTATACATTTTATTAACGCACCGGGTATAAACGTTATTTTCTATCGTTCTCGCGTTTGCGTGCCACCTTTTCGCGTCGCTTGCAATTCTGTCACAGTAATTTTACCACCGCGTAAATACATCCGCGATTCATCGTCCACGGAACGGTTGTATAAAAAATGTCGTCCACCGTAAGCGTTTTACCGCGTCCACTTCCGTTCCGCTGAATCCGGGTTACGCCCGCGACTCCGACGTACAATACGACGTCGACGAACCGTTTCGCGTTCGATTCAGCCCCGTGATAAGCGTTGAATTATCGTAGACACAGTGTTCGTCGGCGTTCCCCGCGGAAAGTAATTAAACGAACAGAGAAACGAAACACGCGTCGCAGGCAGAGAGGAGTGACCGTTTCGATGTCCACGTTATATCACCGTTACCAACTCCCAAACATTTCCCGCTTATCGATTAAACCGAGTGCTCGTCTACTCGTTAATTACCGTCAAAATAATCCCCCACCCCATTATGATTAATTCCTTTCCATCGCGGCACCCCGAGCACCGCTTCACCAGCGTGCTCAATTCGCGCGGTCCATTTCCGGTTTTCACCGACCACCGCAGATATATCGCCATTACGATATCATCCCATTCTCATAGAAAGAAGACTAAAAAGAAAACACCCCACTGACCTCACTGAAGATATAAAATAGTCAAACTCGAAGATGGTATCCTGCTGGGGATAGCCATGCACATGTTATTTAGCAATTAAGTTAGAAAAATTTACCAAATGTCCAGCTGGACAAATTGTAAAGTACAAATTAAATAATGAACAAAATTATGATATCATCCCATGCGTCGATCACGCGACCAAGACGCTAGGAAGCTAATGGCGTATCACTACTATACCTTCTTTCGTGATTGATTGTTGCTTGGTAGTCGTTGCATCCGACAGTTTTTGGAATTGATTTTGTGGAGCGAGATCGTGATATTGTGGCGTGTCGTAGGCGTATTTAAAATAATCGAATATGTCAGAATCTTAGTTGCATCGGATGAAGAATACTCGTGATTTTTCTTGATAACAGGTGAGAAATTCAGATACGTGGATAATCGCATAGTAAAGAGGCATTAACCTTTTAACAGCGTAATTATTAATATTTTCATTTTATAAAAAATTGAAAGTATACATGCTTTCTATTTTGCTACGTTTCTTGTATCTAATTGTTGAAGTGATTTCCACTTCTAGGAAAATTCTACATCTTCTCTAGTGTTTACTTTTCTTAGTCCTCGAAGCCATTGAGTATTGTTTAGCTGTAAATCAATTTGAAGGGTCTGTCAACCTTATAGCCTTTTCTAGGAACATGCCATGCACAGTTGGGGGCTAAAGACAGGCAAGCTTTTCGTAATTATGTAAATACCCATAGTTATTTGCCCAAGGCTATACCCATGCCCAAGGCTTTGGACCTCTACTGTAAAGTAACGCTGCCAGCATACGGATCTGGACTAGCATACACTATACTTATACTTACTTCAATATATTTCTGTTATACATTCATCTATACATCGCGACTTTAAGATACCTACAGTTAAAGAAGAAATATCCAAATTCAGTAATAAATATAACATAAGAATTAACAATCACCAAAACCCACTAGTTACTCAATTACTTGACACGATGAATCAGATCTGCAAGCTAAAAGGACATTACCCTCTAGATTTAAACATTAGATTCAGCTAGAATCAAACATACGATAATCACTTATTATTCACGTTATAGTACCACGCCAAATAATTTACTTGTAATTCTCAATGAGAATTGATTGTAAACTACTTGCAAATAAAAAAGAAAAAAAAATACATTCATCTACGTGTTCCTCTCTATTCTATTCCGAGATAGGCCTCAACACTAATACCAAAAACGCAGAAAATTTGGAAGATAAAGAGACAGTTACTTTATGAATCATTCGTTCTAAATTCGACGTTATTACAGAATGAGAGGGTCAGGCGCACAAAGACAGGCAATAAAGACAAACAGACGCACTCGAATAAATATCCACCTCGAGAATCACTTATCCCCTTCTTAAAACAAGTCACCCAACCACCCCTCTCAATGTATACGATAAATCGATTAAAGAGACGAACCCAGTCAGGATTGCTAGCGTGGCGTGGGTTCGATTTCCCTGTTCCGATCCTAGAGGTCACCGACGCTTATTACATCGACCCTTTCGCAAAAGGGTGTATTGTCCCCTAGATATCAAACGATAATCGCTAATTCGATCGAAGCTAACCCTGGCGCTGCGGTGATCCCGCTGAGTAGTGGGTTACGGGTGTCGGTATTTCTATGGGGTTGAAATCGGTGTATAGTCGCGATATAGAAACGAGGGGGCTTCGAAGGAGGTTTAAATACGAAAACAAGCGTATATCCAGGTTTACGAGGGCGCTCGACGGGCCGCGAATGCGAACGAGCGAGAACGCGAGCGCATGCGAGATCGTTAATACCCGGCTCCGTGTCACGGCGGCGCTCGATGGGCGTCGTGAGAAGCGTGTGGAGGTGTTGGTGTCTGGTTCGGGGGTGTTGGTGGCGACGATGCAGGCAAACTGCGAGACCATCGACGACGACGGTGGTGCGGTCGTGCCGGGGGTGCCGTATTACGCCGCCGTATTACGCCGTCGTATTCCCTGTCTTGCTCGCTCGTAGCCTGCTGAAACTTTCAGTAATTACTGTAATTAGTCCAATTAACAGACTCGCTCGGGCGGCCCCTCTGGCTCTCTTTGACCCCACCTTTCCTCATATCTTCCTCACCTATTCCACTACATAGAGCCGCGTGAACGACAACCAACAGCCAGTGCCTGGCGCTCGTGTGTTTGCCCGACGATGTGGCTTTCGAGCAACCGCTCCGCGTTACCGCGATACAGACTCTCGCCGCGAGCCTGTGCGAGCGCATGCGACCGTGTGTATCTACACGTTCGAACGCGTTACCACTCGCGAAGCCCACCCCTCTGCTCTACAACTCTACACGCTCGTATATCCGTCGCGATTCTAACTCCCTCTTTCTCATAACCTTTTCCCACCCTCTCGCTCGCTCTTTGACTCTTCGACTCTGTGCACGCGTAACGCAACAACAGAGCGTTGGCTCGAGTGACTCGAGCCACTCGTAATCCAACCAACGAGTCGGTACGCTGCTCGTAACCCCCTCGATACACCGTGTATCGCTGTGTTCTCGAGCGAGCTGAATGACACTGACGCGCCCTACGAACCGCGCAACCGACTAAGCAATTTCGAGAGACTACGCGAGATGATACGCGACCGTGTGAGTTGTTGAACGAAGATCAAACCTGTGATCGTGCTCTAGATTTCGAATTTCAGATGCAAAGTTTCGGATTACGGCTACGTGCTGTGTAGTAGAAGGTTTCGGGTCGGAGGAATCGCGGAGAAGACAATTTTTATGGCAACGAAGTTGAATGGATATACCTTGATACGTTTAAGCTAGGAATTGTTAGACTCTAAGCACATAACTAGGATAATCCTAGAAACAGATATCTCACGCTCAAAATGTTTGAAAAGATCGATTGTTGTTTTTTTCTAGAGCACATAATCGTTATAACAAACGAGTAAATTAAATTTTGGATATAATCCGTCTCTTTTATACTATTACGAGTCAGACTTCCATCAAGATTATGTTATTCTATTAAACCAACCTGAAAGTGAGCGTTGCAAGTTAGAATTATAGATAGCATCATATTATTCAAGCTTACTTTGAGAGAATGGTGGAAACACGTCCTAAAACAACCGAATACATAACATTTTTTACGACCACGCAAAAGATGATTATTATTCTTAGCAAACGGTAAAACGTTAAATTTCTACATCAAAACTACATTGTATTACCGTATTCACTTTACGCTATCTTCGCAATGATATTTCCATTAAGATCGATAGAGGCAACGATCCGTAAACGACAACAGGATTGACAGTAACAAGTTTCGACAGCCACGATCCGTCGTATCCGTATAAGATGGAGAACGAACGGGACACACGATCATTTCACCGCGAAATTTCATCGTGGCCAGTTTCCGAATCGCTGCATTCGAGGGATGGATCGATTACTTGCCGCGTCGACTACGCGCCATCCCCTGCGATGTCGCTATAAATATGTAACGTGGTCGTCGATGTAATAGTGTTATCACTGTAAATAACGTAATTGCGTACAGCTTCGTGTTGTTAATTAAATTGTTCCCATTGAAATGCAAAACACTGTTACAAACAGTTATTACCACGGAAGTCTTTGACGGTTTTACCCCCGATGGAATTACGTAAGTGATAATGCAATTATCTAACAATTTTAGCGATATAGCGGTCGCAATTACCCGCCCACGCGCTCTATATATTTGCCCGTAATTACGATCACGTAAATTTAAGCAATGTCGCGTACACGATAAATAGATATTTTCCAGAAATTCTTCGATTATTAGTCCGCCGATCGTCGTCGTCCATTTCCATTTTCCAACGATTCGCTGAATATTTGTTGCTGAATCGAGTTCGTCGCTTTCCTGGCAATTCGTCGTTGACCGTTACATTCATACGAGAAGCTCCTTACTAGGATTTTTTGCCAAAAGAGTTTCATGCCTCTAGTTTTATATTACGGAGATCTGGATTTCGCAGTTTTAAGTTCAGATATTTTTGGCGTCTATAGCGTTAACACTTAATTTTTTAAGTATTCGTTTATCGTTCTGATCGCAATAACTTAAAAGAGGAAAATAGAAAATACGTACACGACAGAGTTACGCGATTCTCCGCGCGATTTAGCTCGATGAAAACACTGAAATTACTGCAGCAATTTGTTCTACTCTTAGTGACAATTCCGCGATACACATCGTGTACTATAAAATAAGTTGTATCAATAATTTTTCGAAGAAGATTGCCAAGTGTACGTCAGGACGTCTGTAGATGATATTTCAACTGTAGTAAGAAGTGCCAGATCCAGCAATAACAACGTTTTCTAAATCAAAGTATAGAAAATATTTCATTAAAGAGCAGAACAAAGCATGAAACAAAAAGCACAGGATCCTTTTCCACCATCAAAGGATAACAATTTTTCGGTTACATAAACGTATCCTGGTATGTATCGCATCAATTTTTCAACCATGATCGGCCACGCGTCACCGAGATTAGTTTTTTCTCGCGCACGCGGAGAAACGTCCGCGTGATTTTGCAATTTTGCGGCACACTATCGCGTTACCGCGATCGATTTCATCGGTGGACCGTACAGCCGATATTAAATTTCAATGAGCGCCTACGCGATAATCCGCGTCGCGCGACCAGACGGGATTACGATCCTTATTAAAACCGTAAATATCGAAGCGACCACTTGCAAAATTAACGCCGTCAATTAATCCTACTGTGTCTACTCGCATCCCTGTGATCCATCCGCCATGCTTCCGGCAGACGTTTTGTCCTGTCATATTATACATGTATGTTAATGATGCAGGAGGAGTTATGTTCGTAGAATTTGCACTTTCTATTTTTGTCGATGTTTTTAGCTAACGTTTCGGAGAAATCATTGGAATTTTAAATGTAATTTTATTACATTTTACATCATACTTCGTGCTGTTTAATAATTTTGAAACGATCAGGATTTTGATACACAGATACACATTTTATTTAAATCGCACGAGTGTTACAATGAGACGGATAATTCTATTTTTTAAACAAGAATAGACGAGTAATTGCAACAACAAACCTCCGCAAACACGTGTTAGAATAGTTATCATGCTTCCTTAAAAGCTGGTAAAACACACGATAGAGTATCGTTTAACACTAGAATTATCACAGCAGTCAACTTGATTGGTTTTACTTTACTGGTTTTTACTGGTTTGATATAGTGATATAGCTATGATATAGTGATAACTAAAAGAATAATATAATAAATTTCATTTTGTTTTTTATGTATTCAAAGTGAAAATAATTTTGTATCAAGGCTACTTATACCAATACCAGTCAAAATGACTGATACTTGTCAAAGTGTAAAAGGATCCTGCAATGTGTTTATCGAATCTCATTTAACCAGTTTCCTCGTTTTGTACAAATTCCCACGTGTTTTTAAAATTTTTACTGCGTATCATTCAATATGATGATATCAGTTATCAGGAAAATTCCGGATCGATCGCTAGATCGCTAGATTTTGACACTAGAAATACCACAGCAGTCAAAATGACTGGATCTACAATTTTATGAATGTGTCGACCCTCGTTTAGGGATCATGATCCCAGATGGATTAATAATACCAAAAATCTACTACATAAGATGGAATTCCTTCTGTAAGAAAGTAATAGGTCAATAAATACAAAAATATTTTATTATTACGTATTTTTTAAAGACCAGTCATTTTGACAGATTTTTGTAAAAATAGTTTCGTGTTAACTATCGATAGTTCTAGTGCTAAGGTGATTTCTTTTCGTTAAACCTGATTCTCAATTTTGCTGCATCGCCTCTTCCAAAATCATCCTATGAAGAATATCTTTCTATAACTCACAATTGACGAAAAACAATCTCTCTTCCAGAGATTTCGAAAAGATTAGAATGAAAAGTTAGTGTTTCAGGCTGCGAAGAGTTAGAATCCAAGACAGGTACAGACTTATCGTTATTCAATCTGGTTTAATCACCGTGAAACGATGCCAAAACCGCGCCGCAAGAATCTAAGCTCGGTAATTACCAAATTACCAGGGACTATTGCGCGAAACCAGCGCGTTTTCCCTCGGCAAAAAATTCACGTCGATTATTCTCCAGCCACCCCGTAGCCTGACGGTATTGTGCGGGTCCGTGGCGAGGCAAGCGACAAGGGGAGAAGCGAAACGAAGAGAAAAAGGGTGGTCGACGCGGTGACGCGGCTGCAGGAGGGAAGAAGAACGAGAGGGAGGTCCGTAGAAGTGGATGAGGTCGCGTTGCCATTAACACCTCCGCCGGTGGCGCAGTGTACTTCAAACAAATTAAGTGCGGCCGTAATTGCGTTACGGCCGCGACGCCGTGGAGTCTCTCTCTTTCGAGTCTCGCCAACCAACCCATCCCCTTCCGCGATATGACGCCGGTGATAAACAAGGCTGGCTGCTCGAGAAAGGGAGGCGCCGCCAGCGAGGATGAAAGGTTGCACCAAGGTGGAATTTGTCGCGATGCAAGCCTTTGAGTGTTGAAACGGCTTCGAGGCTATTTCTGTCGCGCGAGCACCCATCGCGCGTCCCCGACATCTTTCTCCCTCCGTTCCAACCCTCTTCTCCTTCTCACCCTCTGCGCGACTCTTCCTGGAAATTTGCTGGTGTTTTGAGACGGTATAGTTGTCCGCTCGTACTCTGTGAATCCGAACGCGAGAACAGATCGCGTTTACCACTTTTTTCTTTTGTTACACCGCTGTTATATTCGTTCGTGCATAAATGTTAACTAGTATGCGGTATTTTACGTATTTTTATATCGTTATGAACATAACTAACGGAAATTTATTTCGTCCGTCAAATGTTATAATAAATACTCTGGTTTGAATATTTTATATATTGGGTTGTTCGAAATGTTTCTTTCGTTTTATGAGGAAGTAATAGTGTTTTGTTTTATATTATTTTGTCGAATTACGTACGATCCGCGACATTTCACAGATTTGATTTCACGTTTGTATGAAGGTACATTGTTGTAAAAGACACGTTTGCGAAAGAAAGACACTTTCCGGACAACCCAATACTTTTGTGTGTTATTTGTATCGTATACGTTTTCGCAGCTTGAAATTTTCTACGAATGCATAAAAATCCGCAGCCTGGTGATATTAATAACGACGATAATAGAATAATAATACAATATAATAAAGTGATCCACGTAATACTTTACTTTTATTACTTTATTACTTTAAATTTCCTACGAGTGCATGAAAATCTGCAGTTTGATCATATTAATAACGACGATAATAAAATAATAATATAATATAATAAAGTGATAACACAATACTTTACTTTTATTTCTGTCAGCTAATTATTACCAAGGTCCGCGAAATTCAATTGTTACTCTTCTCTTTTTTCTTCATTCTTCTTTGGGATGCAAGCAGTTTCGTGGAAAGTTAGAAAATCTGCGATGGTCAAAGCATTCGAAACACATACCAAGGTGAATTCTCCTTTTGTACGCGTGTCGCTTTCACTCTGTTTCATTATCGTGCGCGAAACAGCAGCCGGGATTTAATAATCGGACAGTTTCATTTAAATTTAGAAGGGAAGAGTTCGAGGGCTTACGCAGCGTGCGCGAATTAGCGATCCGCGCGGTTTAATTCGAAGCGGGGGGAATTGAAAATTTTTTCGCTCGGCCGCGCGACCACCGGGGAAAAAGCGAATTCTGAAGAACTGTAACGCGGTTATCTTTCGCTTAAACGTGCATCGACAATTTGGACGAGAGAATTTTTCAGTATAACTTGTTTTCCTTTTTTGGCGATGAATTATGGAGCTCATTAGACGATTCGTGAAATTTCCTTCCTATGAATTTTTTATTGCTATGTTAATTGGATTTGTCGTTTTCTCTCTGCTTTATTTTTTACGCGTACATTTTCATTTTTAAATAACGATTTATGAAAAAGCGAGAGAGATAAGAATATGCGCGATTCAATTATATTTTTTTCATGAAAATATCGCAATAACCTTGTAATTTTCGGATAAAAGTGGCGCTTCTAAGTAGATCTATACACAATGTAAATATTAAAATAAATATTGGGATTTATAAATCGCTTAGTATAAAGTTCTCCACGTTTGTAGACAAAATTAAAGATACGATTTGTTTCGATATCTAGCGTCTTTACAATATAGAATTTCTGTCATTGATCACTTTTTTTCCGCCTTTTATCTTCGAGTAGCGACAAATGACGCTGATTAAATCTTCTAAGATTCCTGTCGTATGAAATCACAATAAAAATCTTCGATAGCTGATATTCTTTAGATTATAAACATTGGTTACAACGTAGTATGTATAATTTAATACGATTTTATAACCGATGAATTTCTACTCATTTTCTTCTTTACCTTTGTGACGTTTAAATTAACGTCTAAAAAAAATCAATCAGAAGTAATTTGACTTTTAATATCGTGCAAATATTTAATTTCGCGTTTCTAATTTCCAAAAACGATAAAAATTATTCCAAGGAACGCACGTACGCTAATGTAAAAATGGAAACCATTAACACAACGGGCAAACTATCGTATTTGAAATAGAAAGTTGGAAGTACGAAAATAAAACTTTCGTCAAACTTTGATCACAAAATTCCATCATTTTTTATTAAACTTTTATTCGAGAACAAATTGTTTACGAACTGGCTTTAAACTAACATATCAAAAAAAAAAAAAAAAGGGGTGAAAAATGCACGAAACGGTTACAACATCGATCCTTGGAAAAATGCAAAAACTTACAAATTAGTTTCTCTCCAATTTTGGTCTTTTCCGCTTCAATTAAATTTCGTCGGGAAACAGGAATCAAAGCACGATCAAACACAATGCTTTGAAAGAACAGTTCAGTAGAACCAACTTCAGTAGAACCTCGAGACCATAACATCAAGCGTACCGTAGTCGCAACGCGACCAGATTTTTTTTCAGTGCGAAACTTTTCACCCTGGTCGCTCGCAGCGCTTCTCATCAACGTTGAAACGCCCTTTGAAAGAGTATCGTGCCGACCAGTTTCGCGAAACTACATCCCAACTTCGAGACGTCGAGTCTTGTCTGCCATGTGCCATTCTAAACCCGAACCTAAATCCTAGTAAACATCCATGACGATACAACTTTCGGATTCCATCGTACGCGTGTCAATCACCGAAAATTCAATGTCCAACACGTTCAATATCTGCAAGAGTGTACGAGAAAGCACGATAGTCCATTTTTGTTGATTTTCCACCTTTCATACTACTTCGTGGTTCGAAAGAAATACCTTAACTGAAAGATTGTTATATGGAAAGAGAAGCTTATATTCCTTGCCTTGAAAGAACAAACGATAAATCCACAAAGTATCAGATTGTCCAAAAGTTTCTTTCGTTTTATGAGGAAATAATAGACGCGCAACGTTTTTTGTTTTATATTATTTTGTCGAATTAGGAACGATCCATTTTGTTCTGTTGAGACAAACATCGCGACATTTCACAGACTTAGTTTCACGTTCCTATGAAGGTACATTGTTGTAAAAAAAAGAAAAAGAAAGAAAGACACTTTTCGGACAACCAAATATCATACGAAACCAACGATGAAAGCGGGTATCTAATTCGGAAACCAACTACTAATGTAACGTGGCCGATATAAAATCAAATAAAAGCAGATATACCGAGTTTTAAAACTGTTTCGCCATGAAACCCGAAAAATGTAACTCGTGCTTCTCTCTATTCCCCATGCGGTCTTTATACTTGTACACAAGAGGAGATAAAAATAACGCTTCGTTAACGCGTGCGGTTGATGGCGATGAAAGCCCGCGTAGTGAACGTATGTTGCTAAACGCGTGCAACCGATCACGTGTTACGACCTATAAGTTTACGACTGAATCGGATTTAACACGGGCCATCGACGCGACATAAAACCACGTAGGCCTTCGCCGATTCTAATATTCGTAGCACGCCGAGATCCGGGATCCGAGCGTAAAATATACGCTCGGTCCAATTCCGTGCGCGTGAACTCGCGATGGCAGCTCATTCCGAATTCCCCGAATACGCGCACGGTGGCATTCGAGGGGAGAAGCGAAAGAAAGGTTCTGCGAGGCTAGACGAGTGGAAGCAAGAGGATGTAAAGATAGAGAGAAGAGAAGGAAGAAAGAAGAAGAAGAAGGGAAAAGGGGAGAGAAAAAAGGAGACAGCGTAGTATAAAGAAGAGAGGAAGGGGATGGTGGGCGATGGGGAAGAGACATAAGGATCCGGGGATATAAGAAGAAATCCGCGAGGCTCGCTCGTATATTTTAATCAGGGCCCTCTGGCTCCGCAGTACTCTCCTTCCCTTCTTTTCTTTATCTCCGTCTCATCTCCCACTCCGCACCCTTTGTCGAATTGCTCCGCCCGTGGAGACTTATAAAAGGGGAGAGAGAAGAGAGGCGCGGTAGTAGCGAGGAAGAAAAAACGCGGGCTCACCGGCCGGATGAAAAGAGCTGAATAACTCCGGGATAAAAGCCGAATAAATCTTTTTATTATGCCCCGTACCCGTGTCTGTTCGAGACTAACCCAACCATCTCGCCTAAGGCTCGTTCACACGTCTCTCTTTCCCTTTCTTTCGCGCGCGCTACCACGCCACAGTCTCCTCCATTTTTTTCCCTTGTCTTTCCCTTGCTCCTTTCATGCCCCCTTCAACGATAACCTCCCTTTTACCCTGTCTGTCCTTTTCTTTCTTTTCTTTCGTTTTCTCTCCATCTGTCGCACTCCCGCGCTCTCTCCTCATCTCGCCCTATGTGTGTGCACTTTGCGCGCCCGTTGTCCTTTCGTCTTCGCGCGAACCCGCCCCTCCCGCGGGCGCGAGCTGTATTGAGAAGCATTGTTGCCACCGGCCGTGAATCCACCTAACGAGAACACGTTGTTACGGAACGACCAGCTTCGGGTTATCTCGATTTTTAACTGTTTATTTTCCACCTGGCGTGCGAAGAATGAACAGAAAGTTGACGGGGGCTGGATATTGTGGAGACGGTGCAAAGAATAGGGGCCTTCGTTTTGGACTTTTTTAAGAAACCGTGTTAGAGTTTGTTGGAAATTTATCGACCGGTCGAGGACGTCGGTGGGCGACTTTTATCGCCATGTGAATTGCGTTTAATTGTGAAGCCGTCTTTGCGCGTTTATCGGTAACAGATAGTAGTATTGAAGAGCTATCATCGAGGTATAAATGAAACGTATAGCGAAAACAAGAAGAGATCGTGCAAAGAGTTACGTAGTTGCGATAATCATCGCTATACTGTTAACATTCCAATGAACGATAGCAGCTCAGTTTTAACAAGAAAATATTTTTGTAATTTTCCGCTTTTAAATTGGAACGTATAATCGATCGAACGTCATCGCGCGCGGATTTTCAAAAGTCCAAATGTATCAAGTAATAATCCACTTTAATGCACTTCGATGTACGATTAGATCGCACAACAACTCGTATTGCGTTATTTAAAAATGAACGCGATAAGCTGAAAAAATTTCACAATCTTTTATCGCAGCAGATAATTTCCATTCTCGAGAGTTACGCGGATCATTAAAGGACTTATATCTTCGATAACGTTTGTTGGCTTGTCCGATGTATATGTATATCGGCTCGCACGATAAATCGTATTTAGGTAATACGAATATCTGCGATGACATGAACATCCGCCAATTCGGATATTTGCCGATACGCGGGTAACCATATTATGAATATCCAATGGCATTAATATTCGCATAGTCGCGTGCAGGAGCACACGCGTGCACACCTATACATATGGGTACACATATGGGTATTTAGATAGTTATGTTCGATATGAAACACCGTTATATCTTCACTGTGCTGATTACGCTTGCATACTTGTACGAATGACGCATATACGTTATTTTTGAACATCTTGTAGCATATTAAGAATAAGTTGATAAAGTGATTGAAGTACCTAGTAAAAATGATACGTAAAATATTTATTGTAACAAAGAATAGAAATTTATTTAAGTGTATCTTAAATTAGATATATTTGGGCCTCTTTGAATTGACAAGCTGTAGTTACAGTTTTCTAATATAATTGTATAATTTCGTTCAAGTTGAAAATTTGATTGTATTTCATTTAGTTTATTATCAAAGTTGTTACTGTTATAATGGAAAATTTGTTGCTAATGTATGACTCGAATAACGTTTTTCTTTCTATGACGTATGAAAGGAAAAAAATGAAAAATCTTTCGTTAAATACTTGAAATAGTACTTAACAATATTACTTTTCCATGGAAACGTTTAAATATCTTTTGTTTTTGCAAACGCGTGAATTAAATCGCGAATTTACACGGAAAAAATTTGTTAAAATTAAATCGGAGAAAATGAAGCGGTATTTACTAACACACATAGCGTGAAAACTACTTCCATCGGTTATTCCTAACATACATTTTATTGATTAAAACTCATTGTGTAATAAAATTGAATTCCGAAAAATTACATAACTGCATTGAACACGGAACAAATAAAACATACTTCGATATTAAAAAATAAATCTCGCCAAAATATGTATGTTGCTTTCATAAAGTATACAATGTTACTTTTAAATCGATATTAAATATAGAAACACAGGAAACAAAGTGAAAACTCGATTTAACCGATACCGATATGACTACGATCCGATCTTTGTTCTGGAAGAAGTACAGCGTAGACACGAATCTCGAGTGCAGGTCGCGAATTTAGAAAATAACACGGGGTAATAGGGAAACATTTTTGCACGCGTATAGTAAGTTTACGAACTCTGTGGAGATCATTTTTGGGAATATCCAGCGATTGGATATCTCGAGAAAGTTTTAAAAGTGCATGCGCGCGCTACGTGAAAGAAATACCCCGGAAGGAAATTCAATCGGTGGATTCGAAAGGAGTTCGAGCGGAACGAGTAAGGAACTTCTGAAGTGAAGAGACACGAAAATACCGGTAGACGTATGGAAACGCGATTGCGGCTTTCAAAGAAACATCAAATTGAACTCTTCGCGATAATACATTCCCGTGGTGGTATTTTACACAGGGTACGAACAATTCGTGAATAAAATGGGCAGTTTCGCTAGCGGCGCCCTCCGCCTCCTGCCGTTCTTCCATCACCAGTGCTCGATATTTCCCTCTTCCCTTTTTTATTTTTTAATAATTCACATTTTAAATCTGTTACCTTTCGAATCAATTTATTTTTCAATCGTGGCTTTAAGAGCGAGCAAACAATGCACTTCGCAGAATTCTCCGTTTAATTACAAGCGGCGCGGAAACGCCGCGCGCGTTTTATTTAAAATAAAACAAGCGGGCGGAAACAAAAAAAAAAAAGCAGAAAAACACGACGCACAATAACAACAATTGGAACGGCAACAACAAATAAATAAACAGCACTGGCTGGAAATTGCTTCGTTCTAGGCATCGTACAAGTGTTCGGTTAACGGCGGAGAATGCGCCGCGGCGACGGAAGGGAAAAAACGAGCGACAACCGGCCAAGCGCGGCGACGTCGAAAATACAAATTCATGAAGTTCCCATGCCCCGGTAGCGGTAAATTATTTCGTAACGAGGTGTGCCAGTTGTAACACGATGAAACGAGCGAAATCATTATGAGCGCTCGAACCGCTTGAAATTATTTGCAGATTGCGCGCAATGATTCCGGTAACTGTTTATTGTAATTGAAATGAAATAGCGGCGCGGGGCAAACTTGCCGAATTCTGCACGCGCAAGCCCCCATTTGCCAACGATGGCGGCGGTGGCGACAGTGATAGTGATGCTCGGACTCGCGATCGTTTTAATTCCATTACGCCGTGTGCCGCCTCGTCTCGCACTTCCCACACTGACCGGATCCACTCGACAACACCAGCAAACGAAGGGGAAAGGGGAGAAGAGAGCCCCGTTTCGAGCCGAAAGACCACGATATCCCGATAGGGGGCACTAATAATCGTACGATGTACGCGCGGCACGTTTCATTTAGCAAATTGGCAATAAATGGCGATGGCTATCGCGCGGAGCTCACCCCATAAACGCTATCCTACCCCATCTTTCTTCCCTTTCCCTCCCAAATATCCTGTCGCTTTCTCTTTCCGTTCTCCACTCTCTTCCCATTTACCCTCCTATTCTTCTCTCTGTCTTCTTTTATTCCATTCCTCTTGCTTATCCCTTCGCCCCTGCAAGTCACTATCCTTGTTCAACTTTATTTTATACGTGTCATCCCTCCTCGTTCAACGGATATTCTTTTCTCGTCCGTTTTTGTCTTTTTCCCACCCCTTCGAGTACGAAGCGTCAACTCTCGACGAATTAAGTTCCAAGAGGGAGGCTTCGTCGAGAGTTTATGGGGTTAGGTTACCGTAGCCGATTTCAACCCCTGCTACAGAGATTGGTATCTACACCTACAGTGACGAAACCCCTCTGAATCCACCACCCTATTCTAGGATACCATATGCGTGTGACTGGTTTTTTTTTTTTTTTTTGTAAGTGTCGGACACGCACGAGCACACGGACAGAGTTTGTAGGAAGGTGTGCAGGCGGGTGCACGAGAGCGATATGCGTGCACACGCGATCGTCAAACCAAAAGCCATAAACGTAAACAAGGGTTGTTAGGACTGCCTCCGGGTAAGAGTCGGCACTTACAATCGGGACTAAATATTTTGCACCCTTCGACAAGTACGTAGCGCGGCTACGATCGGGGTCGAACGAAGCGTAAATTGATTCGACGTTCCACGCGACGTGAAGGGTGTGCAGGCACATTTGGTCGAAGCACGTCTCCTTCCGCGGTTATGTTACTAATGATATACTTTTATCGCGTCGATTTAAGTGGGATGGAAGGAGGCTGGCATGTGTGTGTGTGTGTGTGTATGTAAAAAAGTGGTATATGTGTTTTAGAAATCAAGGTTGCAGCGTGATGGAAACTGGATGGTAAAAATGAAGGATGGACAATGAGGAACGAGACAAGGGGGTTGTGAGAAAGAGAAATAGATGAACCGCTCAGCAATTGTACTGATCAAATCGAAGAGTACGGGAAAGTGATGTTTGTTTCAATGGAGTATCATGGACAGTTTTATAAATACAGATTTTATTAAATACTTCGGGAGCATTCATTATAGTAACTCGGATTTTATGATTTTCATTGGAATTTACGATTATTTTCTTGCGATTATGGAATATGGGTGATTTGTTTTTAAAAAAGACGATCACCTACTATATACATAAATAACGATTAATTTTACACGTAGGACGTATACAGTAACGGACAAAAGATTAAAACGATGATTTGTAAACCGGATTACAAACATCTTATACGCATATTGTTCTTCTATTCGGTTTGTCTCTTTGGAATAACATAACTGTATATTTGACCTTCGTAATCTCAGACCGTCAGTTGTTAATGTAGGAGTTAGAAGAGTTAGTTACCGCTTAGCACTTGTAAACAATGGACATTAGTTTAAGAAGATCTGTGTAAAACGTGAGTATTTTTTTTTATTTATTTATTTAAATTTTACGATTTGTCCAGTAGGACATTTGGTAAAATATTATAGCGGTATACTAATATAACATGTGGGTGGCTACCCCCAGCGAGGTACCCTCATCGTGTTTGTTAGGTTGTATCCTTTGTGAGATCTGTTGGGTGTTTCCTTTTTAATCTTCTTTTTATCCTTGATGTGTCGACCGTTTCCGCTGCCAGCCGATTTGGGTGCGTTGCTATTCTTTCTCTGTACCTTCTTGCACTTCTGTTAATCTCCTCCTTGACCGTTGGTATTCCCAGGTCTTTCCGAATGTCATCGTTTCTAACGTACCATGACGCGTTTACTATTGTTCTGAGTATTTTAGATTGCATTGCCTCTATCTTGGTTATATGGCTCATTGCTGCTGTTCCCCATAGTGCTATTCCGTATGTCCAGATTGGTTTTATGACCAAAACGTGAATTTTTAAACATTTTGATTCTGGAATGTCAAAATCATTCTATAGTGTACCTTTTATTGTTTAAAATTCATTTATGTAGGAACAGACTATGGGTAAATCAAAGAATTTACTTGAAAACAAAAGGGAACAAATCGCAAGGCTGTGAAAGCAAAGTAAAACCTTCAGCGAAATAGCAAATATAGTGAACAGGTCAGAAACGGCATGTAAGCAAGCTTGGTATACATTTTTATTGCTGCGAAGATAAATTGTTATTCAGCCTTTTAAAATACCCTGTACCTACGTTACTCCACTTCAACTATTTATATCGATAGTCACTCATTTTTCAACAACTATTACAACCGCAAACACTGACTTTTACAAATATTACCGATACAAAAGTAATTGCTAAGTGGGCAAAACACACAATTGTAATTCTCACACACCCTTTCAGCACACGAACACTCGTGACTAAATCTAAAAAGAGATCGATATCAGCAAAACAGCAACATGTATCACCCAATTTTCTCATCCCCTTGTATTCAATACTTGCATTCAATCAATCAGACGTCATAACTTACCTTTTTGCCGCTGCTGGTGGATTAAAAAACATCGGTTCAAATCTCAGCTTAAGAAATGATCGTTATCCTTAAATCTCATCGCAGTGATGGTCGATGCACGTCGCTTAAATAAAACGCGGAGACCTTCGGCGCGTATACGGTCGACGTGCGCGCAGAGATTTTCGATCGCTCGGAGATTAATCTTGGACGCGGAGTTCCGGGCCAGGGAGATGAAACGCGTGCACGGCCCGGTACAAATCGCGCCGCTCTTAATATTAAAGCGGTATTGATCGTCGACAATTAATTAGCCCGTCGAGCCGGCGGTGAATCGTAATGGCGCAATCTGATACCGCCGCGGTCCGTCGACCGTTTGTCCGCTCAAAGGGCAGAGAGAGAATGAACGCCAATGGACCCGAAGCGAAAGGGGGGAAAAAACTGTTGATTTACGTATTCGGTTAAACCAACCAAATTACTTTGTACAATCAACACAGCCGGCATGGCGTCGGCGTAAAGCAAATTAGCCGCGCCCGAATATTGACATTTTTATCTGAATGGCATAGCTGTTGATTTCGGCCGCGCGTTCATTACGCTGGCCGCCGAATGGCGAGCGCGCTCTCCGCACGCCCACGAAACGTCGATACGATTTTAAAATTGTCACGGACCACGTCAAACCCCGAAACCAATGTGTATCGGTTACATCGTTACAGTCGTGTAATACCGTTCATCGTGTGTCTGTCCTTTTTTGTTGGTTTTTGCGCGCCAGTGAAATGAGTGAGATGAGGCTGGACGAGGTTGGATTGCGAAAGGATGCTTGATAAAAGCAATGCACCGGATCTTGATCGATGTGGTTCAGTATTGCAGTATGAATTCGAATAAGTTGAGTAATGGAATGTGATTGATCTTGCGGAGAAAATGCGATGGTAACGAGCATAAGGAATTTGGGGACGTTTGCGGATGTGCTCGACTGTCTTTGTTTGTCTCAGGTCTGTGATATGTGGAAGAAGAATACTTTAGAATTATTCGGTTGATATTAGAATTATCAGAGTCGTTGATTTCTTTTCCTTACTCGCTTAAGATTGGTTAAGATCGCTTAAATTATGTAATATGTAGTTTTGGTGAAATTAATGATGCCTTTTATCGAGATGGAACATCGGGGAATATGGTTAGATCGGAAACAGGAAGAATTAATCTAAAAGTAGAAATAATAAAACGAGCAACGCTGTGGCAGATGAGAGAGAATAGTTTTCCAAGAAGATGTTGGAAAATAGTGAAAAGGTAAGAAGTAAAGTAATCGGATCTCACAAGTGAAAAGCACATTTACACTACGGTCACGAAATCAACAATATATCGCAAAGAATAGAATAGGAAGAAACTTAGCTGGAAATATTGGAACAAATTACTGGAAAACTACTCGGGGAAGACATAAATAAAAGTATTAAGATCCACCTATAACGAAACACATAGAAATATTAAAAATATTATAAAATTAGAAATATTAAAGCGTGACCAATCATAGTAAAAACAATCAACGAGAAATACATAAGGGAATTGACAAAATTTATCAAGGGATGCATGAGACTAACGAACATGGATCAAAGAAAGCTCAGGAAATGGATAAGGTTGGCAATTAAGATACTGGAACTTAGGCCAAATCTGAAGTACACTATATTATATTGTAATATATTACATCGTGCTATTTATTTTACGGTATATTACATACAATGTTGTATTTTACTAACTTTATTATAATTACATCAAATGTGCACGTTTGTAACAGAGATTTCAGTAGACTCTAAGCCTTGCTACAATAAATGAGTAATAATAACAATAATAATAATCGAGACAGAAACAATCGTGTATTAATCAAAATTATGTATAACATATTAGGTACACAATTAAGCTTTATAATTAAAGCGTGAAGTGGTAATTCAAACAAAATTTAAATATCAAAATATTTATCCTAAATGACATTCGATAATATCAGTTATCCATTTTCTATTCTCTCTACTGCAATTTATTTATTACTATAAAATATATATCTGTCAGGTTATAGCGTCTTTGTCCGTTCCAATGAACAGTAATTTCCAGCAATCGAACTTATTCGCGTTTACGTATCCAAAAAAAAAAGAAGGAAAAAAAAGAAAAGCAAAAGAAAAGAAAAAAGAGAAAATGAAACAAAAACGTTGAAAACCTGGGCACAAATAGCAAAATAATAGCGTCGTTAATTGTAATCGAGCTATTCTAAAAAAAGACCGTTATCATTCACGCGAACGAACCGAATTAACCTACTTACTCACATTGAAACGTCATGCGTTTTTCCGATACGTCGATCCTCCGGTTTTTCCTCATCAATTTCACCATTGTCGTCACACGATAACCACGCTCGACGCTCGCGACCATTTTTCACCATAATTACTTTCAATTACAGATAACGTTAACGCAGTGCGAGCTGCACCGGTTAAATACAGTGAAAGCGCGGCCTCGCTTAACGACCAAACGACACGCACGCTGAATAGTTAACAAAAACCAGCAAACGGATAACAACCCGGCGGCCAATAAATCCTCTAGAAACAACGTACCGAAATCGCTCGACCACTCGCAAAAAACAAACCAAAAAAAGATCGTTCAATCGCAGACACTTCGTCGCGTCGACTCGAATCCTCGAATTTCCAAGTTGTCTTGCCTCTTGCCAACCATCTTACCCTCAACAACCACGCGACTCCAGGCTTTTTCATCGGGACTAACCACGCGCTTCCCACATTCATTCCGCGAACCTTCCTCTCCAGGGACGTGTCACAAATCCATCGTGGCCCGTTGAGCTCTCCGTTTCCTCCCTTTCGTCTCTCTCTCTCTCTCTCCCTCTCTATCTATCTATCTATCTATCTATTTCTCTTACTTTCACGAGTCCTCTCACTCGACAACGTCGCCGTAACAGCGAGAACGAGGCCGATGACTGTGTCGCCAGAACGGTCGGGAATGAGGAACGAGAGATAGAGCGAAAGGGGTGACGAAGTATAGCAGCGGAGGGGTATGGAGCAGCAGAGAGGAACGAAGCAGAGGATGGCAAAGACCGAGGGTGCCATTACATTAATCCCGAAAGTCCCGACGAGCGCTCTCGGGAGCTCTTCGGGGCGTAAAGTGTCACGAAAGTGTCAGCTCCGACGCTCTCCGCAAGGTACACAGTCGCGTACAGCGGTGGTGTGGAGAACGAGAGGTACGCGTGCGCGTGAGCATGGTGCACGGATGTGGTACACACGCGACGCGGGATACACGGCTTCCAGCGACGCGACAGGGCGAAAGCTACGGGAATAAGCTTTGGATAGAAAGAGCGACACGCACACCTTCCTTCCTCTCTCTCTCTCTCTCGAAAACCCCTTCGTCAGAAGATCAAAGGAGCGACACAGAACGGTGGCGAATAGCGGGGTGGTTTTACGAAACGGGCTGCCGCGGAACAGATGGATAGAGTCGGTGCTAAAGGGGTGGGACGCTCGCGAGAGGGGACAAAGTTGTCCGGGAATGGAGATGAGGGAACCGCGCGCGCGACCGCCGCGCAGCCTCATCCCACTCGAAAAAAGGGGTTTCAAAGCAAATACGAAAGCGGTGGACAAAAAGTTCCGGCCTGTCAAAACTGTGGTTAGCCGATGGAGAGACACGGTGCTCGACAGCGACAGCCGACTCTACCAGGGGAATGGGTGACGTCGGAAGGGTGGTTTAGGGGCAGTGGATAGGTTTTGGTAGAAATACGCGTGCAAATCTGTGCGTGGCTCCGGGCCTGGTGATTAATGGAAAACGATCGTGAAATTGTAATTAACGAAAATTCAGCGGACGTCGAACAGTAAATAGAATGGAGCGGCGATTATTGGAGTTAATTGAGGGTGCATCGACGCGTGTACAACTTTTATGCGTCTCCTTTCCGCTTTGTCGAAATATTGTCGAAACGCATCGTCCGTTATGCACGAGACTATGAGAACGCCACGAGATTGGTAGGCGGGCAGGCGGCAGGGTGTAATTTTAATGAAGACGAATTGAACGGTAACCGCTTTAACGCGACTCACCGCGTCGCGTCGCGTCGCGTCGCGGCGCGGCGGCAACTTTTTCCGACCCCCGCGGAATTATACAAACGCGACAATCATCGTTTATGCGCGACCGTTACGCTACACGAGTACGATTAAATAATGTACCTTTATTATGTGCATAATTAAAAGTTGGACGGGGAAGAGAGTGGCGAGCGGGACGCCAACGCGTGGTAGATGCGCATCTGTGACGCTCGATAGAGTCGTACGACGACGATGGATGCCATATCGGATCATTCGTATGAAAAATTTAAGCGAACGTAGGTACATAAGCTTGTGAATATTTAACCCACCGCACGACCTAAGATAAAAGTCGAGTAATTTCGTTATATTATCGGTTAAATGTTGCAAGGCGCACGTGTTAAGACAGGCCGCGGTTCTGACGGGAAAAGAACGTCCAGACGCTCGTTTTCAGACTATTCCCCTTCTATTTTTCTCTGTGTAATTCACCGAGGCACGAACGACCGTAGAATCGTGGATGATAGGCCTTCGTACACGTCTAACTTTTATTCAAGGTAATTTTCAGGGGAAAAATGTATCGCGACGGAAAAGTAATACATAGTTATTAACGTGTTGTAGTTTCAGAATAATAGAGACGCGTGATTGATGTTATTATTAACTCTTCTGTTGTATTTGTAGAAACGCACACTGGTCGTGTAATGACGGCTCGCTCTTTTTTTTTGACAAATCTAACGAAAAATTCATTCGCGTGCTTTAAAATTCTGTTGAGGAAAATCTAGATCTAGTAAAATTAATAGTAGGGAAATTACGTTGAATAGAATCGAATTAGATCTACGTTAATGAAAATGATACGTTTCCTCGAATTTTTAACACCATTAATTTCTTCATATTTAAAATTAAATACGAACATTAATTATTAGAAAAAGATGGAATAAATATTCTTTGGAGTAATTTTGAATTTAGTCGCCCAAGTTTCTTTATTCATCACTGTAATCAGAATACAACAGATATTGGTAATAATAATAGCAGAAAACGAAGAATATTAATAAGTTTATAACGAATTCGTAGTTGACGAGGTCAAGATCACCATAAATCTTTAAATACCAATACAACGAAGAATCAGGATAACCGATAACTTACACAACCGGCGTAACTTGTAATTGCTGGTTGTAAAATGCTTTCAATAGAAGGCACTCGTACAGAATTTATTTACTTACGACTTACAAGAATTAATGCGTAGTTTGCGTTTTTATCATAACAAATGTGTGCTCTACATTCTTTCTTCTTAATTTGCTTGTAATTGTGTAACGTACACAATCAGGCGTAATCTATAATAAGTATAAACTAGTATTTTTTAGTACCAGTATCTTTAATTAGCCATTTAACTTTCTTATTCACGTTGTATCGTATTGATAACAGAAATATTTAATGATAACCGCCATAAGTGGAACCGATCAATGTACACAATACATACATATACATATCTACCTATGTACTGTGTACGTATATACTATACATGACAACGTAACTATACGCGCAAGATTTACTCAAATTTCTGTCTGCTATAAAATGCACTTAAAAAAAAAATTCAACTTGCCAAAACGCCTCGTACTACATACTCTGCAACAATTCTTTTTCATTGTTAAAGAGTGTCATTCGTAGCTGCACGACTGGTGAATACAAATGCTTACAGAACGGAATATAAATAAAACCATAAATCTGTCAATCAAAAATTGAATATAAATACAAAAATTTATTCTCAATAGGATAAGTTGATGAATGCACAACTAAAAGAAAAAAAAAAGTCTTTTACATACTAGATATCTTTATATCGTTCACGCATAATATTCATATATATATATGAATCATTTTTTAGAAACTACAGAGTCGTTATATTTTTTACAAAAAGAGGTCAAGGAAAAGACCACATGCGTCAATCTTATGTGCAATTATTCAGATCTTTACGTAAGAACGTTGTACGGACCAATGAAAATGAAAAGAGTTAACGAAATGAAGAGAAAAATTATACAGTATACAGTTCCTTGGTGCGAATCGGAAGACAAAAATCGCGATCGCTTTTTCGTCAAGTTTTTTTTACCAGTGACTCGTGAGCGTCACATGAAATTGAAAAAAAGAGAGTACAAAAAATTGCATTCGCCGTGCGCATTTATCTTTCTCGTCTATCGGTCACGAGGTGCGTTAGATAACGTCCATCCCAATGGAAATGACTTCAATACGGCAGACGTCCGTTGACGTGAACGTCGGCGAACGCTGCATGCGTGCTCGCCCGCGTCTCGCCGAACCAGTGAGCGCGCTTCAGCGCAGCTACACGCGTGCAAATGAAGCGCAGTTTCTGGGCGGCTCGTACAAAAGCCCTGTGTACGCTGGATTCCTGAAAAAAAAGGCCAGCTACGGGCTAATCGTCGGCAATTCGAATCACTGAATCAGAACGCCGCGCCATGCTGCGAACAGCGACCGTGCAACGCGGAAAAAATTCGAACCAAATTGCTTCCTTGCCGTTTTAGGCCGGCCGTTGTTTGTCTCGGTGAACGGGCGTGTTTATTAACAGAAACGTTGGAACCGTTTGTTTGCGAGAAAGCAAACAACGATACCGAATTGTTGCGACCGGTACCACCCAGCAAGATTAAAAACGTCCAGTAGCGTGGCATCGCATTATAGTTGGTAAAAAGCGGTGATTGTTTAAGAATTTTAAATTATCTAACTAAGTAGCACAAGAATCGTGTGTAGGTTGTTTTAGGAATTTCGTAGTTTCTTTCGTTAACACGTTGAATTTCATATATTTTTTCGCAGTTGATTGAAATATACTGTACCATAGCATCGTACTTTTGCAAAATATCGTATCGTATTTGCGCACATTCTTCTGACAATGTTATCTATTTAAATCGTTCGTATCGTTGACAATGCTTTAGTCTGTCGCATTTATTTTGTTTTAATCATATTGAACAATTTATTAAAACGTAGGTCACCAATGACCACCGTGGCAGTCAGTGTGCTAAAAGTTTAAAGCGAAATTATGTGAAAGTATCGCGATCTTCGATCGTTAGTGTATTCTTCCTCATTTCCTATCTCTCCTTTCTAAGTAATTTTCTTGGTCCCACGCTGTATCTGGTTAATTTTCCTGGTTCTACATTGTGTTCGAAATGAAACTTGTATCAATTTTACAATAATTGAAATTTTACGTCTCGTTAAAAGTACGTTTCATTATACGTAGTATGTTTAAAGTAGAAGTAGCTTCGTCAAATCGCGGTGTCGTTTCTCCTGGTAATCACCTTCTCTATTGTCCACGGAAAGGCTGTGGAGTCGAGAGCGAAGTTCCTTTCAAAGGAAGCAACGGTAATATTTCAGTCGTATAGCACTGTGTGGGGAAAGGACAACAGAAGTTCGCATAAAGACGCACCTTACGTCTTTGGTGTGTGTGTGTGTGTGGGTCGTACAACGCGTCAAAGGAATGAAAACGAGTCGCTACCGATCTTTCTGTGCAGGGCTTAAGTGGCAGCGACCTGAAAAACGATAAGCGGATTTGTTATATTCGTTTATCGTAATAGGTACTTCTTGTTATACGTGCAGATTCATTAATTAGACCGAGAAACATTACGATATAATTTCCATTTAATTAGAGACATTCAGTGCAATTTCGTCTCTTCTCTTTCGATATTCAGTGGTAAAACATAATAATAAACTGAACGATAAATTTACGATTGAAAACAATTATTATTTTCAATTATTTTCTATTACGCCTTTCTCTGGCACAATTATTCAGAACGTTGACAAATTAATAGAACTCCAGAGCAACAATAAAGAATTACCGAAAGAGTCTTATTTCTTTCAAAATGTATCGTATTGTATAATTTTACTCTACTACCGAAGCTCGCGAATAGAGTCGCTTATCTGCATCGAGCCTAAGGGAACGACGTCGACACCGAAACTCGAGTGACGAAAAAACGACGTGGACGATCGATAAAACGGGTAGAACGTTAAAACAATTAACGCCCCCTGATTACTTTTTCCCTATCGCCTGGGTAGATACATTCGAGTATCCACCCTCCTCGATTCGTCGAAGCAATGAGCACCGGTGAAACTTTGCAATTGCTATGGCCGGTAATTGCTGCGCAATTATGTCGGGCTATCGCCAACCACCGGCAACTGCAACGAGCGCGGGGACGACCAGGACCAAGATAGTTATAATTACCAACGTAGCCCGGCCATGGAGGCGCGGCTCGTTTATTCGAAAATTGTTTTCGGATACAACGATTTTAAGCGTTGTTACGCACGCGTCGTTCGATCGTGCTACACAAACGGAACGATTTTCAGCGACAGTGCGAAAACGCCGGACCCGATCGTCGTCATTGTTTTTTATGTAACGACATCGATTAACGCGACTCGATCCGACCAGAAGCCGCAGAAATTCCCACGAGAATTGAAACGCCAACGGTACACGCGGGAACGGCAAACGTTTCTCCAGTCGATCGATGACGATCTTCTTTATCATGTAGATGTATCAATCCGTGAAACAATTCGTTCTTTCATCTGATCACGAACAGTTGATCTCATTGTGAATGTAATCGTACATGGGAACAACTTTATTTGTCTTTTAGACGCCACGTGACGTTCTCCAGCTCTCTGTGGACCACCCTGAAATCGTAGGATCACGCCTCATACGAATCCAAACCATCAGGCTTCGCGCTACATCAACCGTTCGATGTTGAATGTATGTAGGACATAAGAGCGTGGTTGTCAAACTTCGTTCAACATGACGAGGGGCAACGGTGGACTCCGCCTAACATGAATCAGCGATCGTTGAACTTGATTGGTGGAGATCATCAAGTCGTAGGATCTCGTTTGACAGGTCACACGCCTAAGATATTGTCTAAAATAATTAGCACTTACAAAGAGATGGCAGGTAGCGTGGAATCTCGAACGAGTTGGCTGTACGTGCGTGCGATGCTTTAGTTTGATGGTAAAACAGCCTCAAAAGGATTTCGATGCATGGCGCTTTGTTTTCGAGAAATTAGTGCCTTTTTTATATCTTACTTTGTAGATTCTTTTAATATTAATACTATACTTTTTTCAATATTACATTTTTATGATTTATTTTGGTAAATCTTTGGTTTATTATACTGCTATTTATTTATTTATATATTTATATATTTTATTATATGTATTATATTTTAATATTTATATATATTTTTACAATTTTTCGGGTGGAAAATTGCTGTACCAAGAACATAATTTCTCGATTAACTTGTCGAAAACAAGGTGCCATGCACACAAATGACCCTTCCGGCGAAATTTATTATCCATCTAAAGCATCAACGCATGTACAACCAGCTCATTCAAGATTTCGCAGTTGATGCCATCTACTTATTAGATAACATCGCTGTGTTCAACACTGTTTGAAGTTTCCGAGTGTAAGCGGTATCCAAGAGGAAAAGGTTTCTAATGAGTCGCTAATATTAAACGCGTTGATACTGATATCGAGGATATACGCAAAGACTTAAAAATACCAATGGTCAAGGCAGAAATCGGCAGGTGCGCAGAAAACTATAAGGAAAGAACGGCAACACATTCAAATCAGCTGACTGCTGAAGCGAGCAAAACTCTCATAGAAAGAGGACTAAAAAGAAAACACCTCACTGACCTCACTAAAGAAATAAAATAGTCAAACTCGAAGATGGTATCTCGCTGGATGGTATCCACATGTCATTTAGCAATTAAGTTAGAAAAATTTACCAAATGTCCAGCTGGACAAATTGTAAAGTACAAATTAAATAATAAAGAAAAAGCTGATACTGATACAATAATCCTGAATGGGGCTAGTTTCCTCTTGAACACGACTTTAATATTGAAAACTTTACGAATTCTGTAGCATTTATTCGAAAATGCATAGCAAGCGAAGTAATCGCTAGACCGTGAATATCTATGCAGGTTTATATTTTTCTAAAAAGAATTAAATAAATAGAGGATAGAAATTTGTTTTACCTATTAAATATTAATTTAAGCGGAAATTCGCATACGTTACATACTTGCGCGTATTATCCGCATACTGCGCGCTTTTACACTTTTAAATTTCCCATGAACGCATAAAAATCCGCAGTCTACTTATCACTTGGAAATCTCGAGTTGTGCATATCCCATTGAGATGGCTCGTGTGGCCGAACGATTGCGCGAATAAGCGGCGAATTGGTGCGTGTCACGCGTAATACAGCGTGAAATAATTTCCTCCGGCTCTTACGTTTCCCATTGTTCCCGCGGCGAAACGTGCGCGAGGCGTTCGCATTGCACAGTTTGCGAACGCGAATCAACAGAATGAGTCACGCCTCGATTGCACGCGATCCCGTCTGAAATGTGTGCACGGTTACCGACTTCGAAACGTATCGGCCGGTTGCTACGGATATATATCATGAATTTCGTGAATACGGAACGCAGGAAGTGGATGCGGCCGAAGGAAGCGCGACGAATGGCCACGGACGCTTTTTAATTGGCGGAAGTGCAACGTTAAACGCTATACGTCAGCTAAGGATGTGGTTAAACTGCGAAGTAAGGCACATTTGAAAAGCGACGAGTTGATGTAAGGAAATAAATAGATGAAAGGGTGCAACAAAGTAAGTAGCCGCTTATTACACGGTTAAAGAAATATATGGTAGTTGAATCCGCGAGAAAGCGTAATTATTAGCTTGTCCGAAAAGTTTCTTTCGTTTTATGAGGAAATGATAGACGCACAACATTTTTTGTTTTATATTATTTTATCGAATTACGTACGATCCGTTTTGTTCTGTTGAGATAAACACCGCGACATTTCACAGACTTGACTTCACGTTTGTATGAAGGTGCACCGTTTGCAACTGTTTGTATATATATATATGTATTAAAATATTTTTAATTTAATTGTATTATAAAAATATTGTATTGTATTTTTGAGGGGTTTATGGTATTATATTTTTGTAGTATAGTTTTAATTAGAGTAGAAAAATTTAAAATAATATATAAAATAGATATCATGAATATAATTATATATGTATGTATGTATATATCAATATAATTTGTATGAACAAACACTGTTTGCGAAAAAACACGTTTACGAAAGAAAGACACTTTTCGGGCAACCTAATATTATGTCGCAGTAGAAGTACAGATATGCAATAAAAGAAATAAAAGTAACAAAATACTACATATACTGATATCTAGTCCTGCGATATTTTACTACGTTCGAGATATAAATTTTCACTATCGAAATCTCTAGATAGAGATACTAAGTTCGTGTTTGCATGTGGATTTACGTAAATTTGTTTAGTTGATATGCAAAATGTTGTATAAATCTGGCAACGTGGTTGCTCCCTTATTTGATAAATGAAACTGGATGACAAGGATGTAAATAGGAAATTTTACATTTCACGTAATAATTAGGAATTAAATTAAGTTACACCCTTAGGAGGATTCTCACTATTTATTTATATATTTGTCGTGTTTAAATTTACATGTTTGAATTTTCGAATTGTTGAGATGTGTACATACATGAAGATTATTACTAGCGTATATCATACTTCAAATATCATACTATATCATACTTCAAACAGCCGAAGTAAGAGTATGGCAAAGTTTGCGATAACTGGTGTTTCGATTTCTTCGGATCCAGTCGATTTCCGCTTTCATAGTATCCGTCACTGCGATGTAATCATAGTGTTCGCCTTTCGAAGAGTCGGATAATAGTGTAAATGAGAAAAGATAGCGGTATCTAAGGCTGGTCAGTGTCAATATTTCCAATATCGTGTCAATACTCGATATCATTTTTGTTATAAACGTCAATAAGATATCACAGATTAAAATACGGATGCACATTATTGCAGTGCCTCCATATATAATGATTCGTATTTTTTTAATGTAATTTACACTGGTAGTTACTTCTCGAAAATTGTCTCGAGGTAGATGGAATAAATTGCCTGTTAGACATAAGAAATGACATTTTTTCGAATCGAAATGCATTCCCGAGGCAATTTCCTCGAATGAATCACGATTCTAGAGAAATACAGTCCCTTATAACTGTGAACGCTTCCAAGAATTGTTTGATATTTCAACATTGCTCCTTTGTAAAGTACTCTGACACAGCTATTCTCTTGAAAACTTGTTTAACACGATTCCAAGTTGCAGGTTCTGAGCTGAACGTGTTTTTTCTATATCATTATGCATTTATGCGATCATATTCCTGTTTACTCGCGCGACACGAATAAGATATTCTTGTAGAAACGTTTACATACCTAGTTCACGCGATGTAACTGTTTCACAAAAAATCTGTCAGTTGATTGTATATGTAAATTTACAGAAATCATTTTCGAATACAGTAAAATAAAAGAAGGGTCAAACGAACAGTTTTCCAGTCAAACGAGGAAATCTTATAATAATTTTCAGATATTGTTTGCTTAGATATAAAAAAAACGTCATAAGTGACAGAGCAATTAATCTCTTGGCATCGAATGTCGTCTCTGGCACTTAATACTGCTTTCTCACGCCAAATGTATGTACAATAACGTGCCAGAACCGTCATTCGATGCCAAAAGGTTAACTATTTCTATTCATATTACGAAAATACATATTCTAATTTTAGAATATTTTAAATTATACGAGAATACTGAAGACGTTGCGAACATTCCTCTTTCTGGTCATTATACAAATTAAACAGTATTTCAATGAAAAACTTCGTCACATCTAAAGAAACTTCCACTTTGAATATTTCATATATTTTTGCATGCCCGCTATATTCTTTGCATTTTTACACCCTTGGATTTCCCATAAATGCACAAATGTAAAGCCACTTTTATATCTTAAACATCGTCACACGTGACACAATTATATAAATGTTTATTCGCTACAAAAACTTGAAGCAGATATATATATATCTCTTCTGTCTGATATCAGAGATAAAAAAAATCGCGTCAGCAAAGAAACAATTGTTTTCCATTATTGTTCATCCTAAGTTCTTATTTTAATTTCGCTATGAAAAGTTAGAATTTATGGATTGTAAATCGCCGCGTTTCAAATTTACATCGCGAGTAATAATCGAGCTGGGTGCAAAGGTCGAAATAAAAGTGGCTGGTAAAAAGCGTGGCCAGCAGCAGCGTGTTGAAAATGTGGATCGACGATGGTTGGTGGAGAACAGACCGAGAAGTTTATCACTTAACCCGCAAACGCTGTCGGCTGATTTGGTCGGGCGGAATGTCACGGAACGCGGCCGACCCGTGTCGGCAATTATAGCGCGGCGCAGCTGCGCTTTCAGACAGAACTTCTGATAGTTTAATGAGCCACGTCGGAAAACTTTTAAACGGCTGGCCACGTTATACCTTCCGGCGACCAGCGATAGACAGGCCTACAGCTCGAAGGCGAACCCCCGCTGGTAGGGTTGCAGGTTCAACAACCCTCCAAGACCATTAGGGATAATACGAGCTCGTGTACGTATACCTGTAAGCCAAGAAGAAAACGGAAAGGGGCACGTGGCCCTTCAGTTGTTTCACCTTTACTCCGTTATATATTCATAGGTAAGTTGAAAGTTATTTGCTGATTTAAGTTGGGACAAAATCCTTTGTTAAGTGGTAGATTATAGACTTGAGTGTTATTTGAATAAAACATCTGAGAAACGATCGTTTATGCGATAGTATACCATTTTGTTAGATTATTCGAGGACTAATTGAATTTTTCAGAAATTTCTTGTGTACTACGTTACACGATATTTGTCGCCATGAATACCGTATACCAAGCTGATAAAAGTTTTACCTGTCCTAGTCGCTTTAGACAATTAGGTCGCGGTGGGAATAAAAATATAGAACGAAAGTACGAGGTTAGAGTGAAATTACCACAGCAGAGAAACTAACGCGATATTTAGCGAACGCGGATAAGACGAAACCTCGCTCGACAAGCGAATAACAATTTCTCTTTAAGCAAACCAGTAAATATTCCAGCAACATTTTCGTACGGAATAAATCAGAGCCAGTTGCAACCCCTTGTCCAATTTCCTCTCTCTCTCTCTATCTCTACGGTTAGTCCTCGGAGTAACGAAATTATCGCAGACTACAATGATATTCACCCCATAATACGTACAACGCCGGATTAGTCAGCATTCCTATGGTACGATAACGAAGACGGAGAGCAGGGGGGAAAGTTCCATAAGCTGCAAAGCTTAGCTCGAACGGTACTGGCCCACCGATGATAAGGTCAAGCGACTTGCTTCACCTGATTGTTCAACGTAGTCAGGATACCGAAGACGTTCGGCGCGGACACGCGATATCGCTGCCGGTATCGTCGCCGTTACAACACAGCCGAGCCTTTTCTTTTTCTTTTTTATCTCGTCTCGTTTCTAGTCCGGCTACTGTTACCGCGAAAATTAGCAATTTGCTTGCGGCTGTAAACCGTTAACGAGCAACAACGGCCGCGTAGAACGTGATACCACTTTTCCACACCGCTTTGTCATCACCGTAGAACACCCTTAACGCACGACTCGCGCTGCCGTTACTTTTCTAACACGTTACAACGCCGCGTAACTCGAGCATAGTCGTCGCGATCGTTCGATAACGCTGGAAGATTTCTCGTATAAGGCGACAGAGGGATAGAGTTGTTCGATAGAGAGCCGAAATAGGGGCTGGAACACGATCCATGGAAGACGCAGCGTTGGAGACGGCGGTGAAACACGCTAGACAAATAAGGGGGACGATACGGAAGGCGAGGGCGTGCGCTGCCGTGTGGAAAAGTCATAAAAGTTTGAATGAAAAGTGACTCGGTTCTCCATGACTTCTTAACAATGGTCGCGATTTATTCATAGACATGGCCGCGGCACAGACGTATAGCTGCATACGGTCTCCACGCGGAGTCCATGTTCGGGAAAACTTTCCACCGTGGTACGAAATATTTGATGGAGACCGGCACTGGGTTCTATCGATCGGTGGGAACATTTTTGTCGCGCCATTAATACCGTTCGCGGACAAAGGAGCTGCGGTTTCGTTCCGTCGAGCGGTCGACGCTCGATTTAACCATAGGTCAGGTTAAAAAGTTAGATTAGCTTTGAAAACTCCGGGACGAAACTGCGCTGGAAATACGACTACAAGTATGCCAACCGTTTTCGTGGCTCTTCTACCTTCTTCTTATGAAACACACTAATCTTAGCTCAGGATGATATATCGACGGACAATATCTGACAAGATAAATCGTTGTAGATAATCGTTTAAAATTTATACGGAACAAATCTTCGTATCGTTTAACTTATTGAATTTTTCGAGTATTCTCCCGGAAACGCCTTTGATCTGTAAACGCCCAATCGGAACCCTTGTTTACCGGTTTCCCGCATCCACGTTCCTTTTATCGCGTCTCGATAGTCAAATCGAATTCTCTCCCTCCTCTGGCGTCTCCCCCTCAAAAAAATCGGTCGGAAGACAAAGACGCGGCAACCTCCCCCCTCGGGAAAATTAAGAAGGGAGAAATATCTCGAGACACATTACACTCTTCGCTACGTAATCGCGAAGGGTAGGTTGGCTCTCCCTCGAGATAGGACCAAGGTTCGCAAGGGTGTCCTCTTAAAACATCCCTTTCAGATCCCCGGCGAGTCTTGGGACGGTGTGAAAGCCACTGTCGTGAAACCGCACACTTAATTTGCCTTGCAAAATTCAGTCCCTCTTTTTCTGCTCGCCTTCTCTCCAGTTCTCCGTCTCCTCTCTTTTTCTCTTTTCCTCTCTCTCTCTCTCTCTCTCACTCTTTCCGTCTGACTCGGCGGAAAAAATGCCGGGGCTCAGGTGGGGAGAATGAAAGAACCGCTTCCCCTTTCTGAAAAGGATAGACAGAGCGGGAATTCGAACAGACGAGAAAAGCGTCGCGGCAGAAGGGAAAGAAGAAAGAAGGGAAAAGGCAGCCGTGAGTCTACTCCGATGGTGGTAGAAAAGTGTGCTTAAAATATTAACGCCGGAGGCAGTCCACGAAGGCTAGGGGTGCAGCGTTCTTTGTTCCACGGCGATGGAGGGCCACCGACACGAGAAGGAGGAGAAGGGACGGGGTTGTAGCGTGAAAGAGGACCGCGCAAACAGCCTGCAGCAGCGACGTTCAGTCCTGTTGGCAAACCATCCGCTCTCGTTCGTCCCTCCCCCTTTAGCTCCTTTTCTCCAAGCTCCAACGTCGCGCAAAATAATATATGAAATATGCGCCACGTCGAGTTTTCCGCCGTACAGCCCAAACTTTCTTCTCTTCCTCCTACGTTGCTTCCTCTTTCCCGCCGCAGACAAACCCTGGCCAAGAGTATAAGGGGTGTGAAGCCGAGGCTCGAGTGGCGAGCAAGCTTCGCCCTACCCCCTCCGAGTGCCGTACAGAGAAACGAGGGACGCTAATGAAAAACCTTGAATTTTCCATGAAGGAATTACGGCTTTCGGTACCGTGTACACTTTCTCTCTCTCTCTCTCTCTTTCTATCCTAGTTCCTACTTTCGCTCCGGATACGACATCACCGTGTCGACGAACCAACTCCCCTTATACGGCTTTTGCACCCGCTGTACCGTACAGCTAGCAGGATTATTTTCAGTCACTATACTTGCTCTCTGTTTCTCTCGTTGTCGGAAGCGTTCATTCGTCAGAGGGGTTGGTCTCACCGCCACTGGCCGGATAGTTACGAACAAATTAGGATTCTCCAGTAACCCCTTCTCTTTGGTTTCCGATGACTCCATGCCGTTGGACGCGAGGTGAATTTCAATCGTGGCCGGCAGCAGCGAGCAGAGGGCGGTCTTATCGAGATTAGAGCTCGATTTTCATGGTGTACGCGGCCGCGTTATAATGCCGAGTTTGTCCGACGGCGAAGTCGTTTTCGTTTTATAGCGGTGCACCGCTTTCCTCTCTCTTTCGCCTTCTCGTTCTTCCTCTCTCTCTCTCTTCCTCCCTCTCTCTCTCTCTCTCTCTCTTCTTGCATCGTAATGAGGCTGATCCCGAATTCTACCGGTGTCCCGGTGTTAATACGTCCGCGAAAGAGAAAACTGATAACGGTTCTCGCTAATAACGACCGATCGTTTGGAGCAGGCGAAAGGGGGAAAACGATTTTTGCCGCTCCGCTGAACGTAGAAATTTGGCAAACAAAATAATCGGGAATTTCACTGAATTTCATCATTTCATAAATATTGGAAAATAAGCATATACGCGCACTTGATTATTTTTCATACGATGTAATTTAATTACGATATTACGGATAAAAGGTGCTGCAACGATTTTATGCTTAATTATTATTGCAGATATGTTATATATAGTGACAGGGGGAAATTAATTTTTGAAAGCTAATATGTATGTAATGGAAGAATTTATGCTCGTGACTGGCAATCTTCTGAAGATGTTTTTTTGCTTCCAAGCTTTTCATTTATGTGTATTTCATTTTTACGTTATATTTTCACAATAATTTTTACATTGTAAATCGGATAAAGAAGAATCCTTTAAATCTTTCGAAGAAGTACCGTTATCAATCCAAACGGTGGTACTTAAAATGTGCATATTTATAGCATATTTAATCGTAACTTTTTGAATACTCATATTTAATCGTATTAAATTGTATTCAATTATTACTATCGGTAAATCTTTTTAATGGATAACTTAAGTTTATCATCTGCTAATCGCAGGAAAAATTAACGATTAATTTTACTTCTACACTTTGATGAAATTCACGTAACATTTGTTCGAAATTGATCAAAATGCCCGGACGTTTACAAGCGATAGTGTACATGTATTTTTTTCATGTTTCCTACTATTAATTCTGACAGTCGAAAGAACCTATCAATTCGTCAAAAGAATCGATATTGACACACGTAAATCAGAAAGTAGCAGATTTTACGTTTCGTATTAAACAATACAAACGACGCTGCACTTTAAATAACGTAACAGAAAATATGAAGACAGCTTATAAGCGAGAACACGCGGAACCTTTGATTCAAAGCCGAAGTTGCAACGGAATCGATAAACAAACAGCGTAGTTCGTTTATTAAATTTCCTTGGCGGAACGAAAAACCTTGCAACTACGTTCGGAATAAAAGTAGCGGACTGAAGGGTACAACGGACGTTTCCGCAAACAGTATCGTCTAGTATTGAGGCGTACCACTGGCGGTCGTCGAATTGAATATTGCAAACGGAACCTTTTCTCGAAGAACCGATACAAGCAGACTCGAACGATTCCCCACACCACTTTCCACTTCCTCTTCTTCCGTACCACGTACTCCAAAGACAGGAAGCTTGTACTGGGGTGGTCCGTAAGACCGGAAAGGGTCTGGTAACATCGGCGTGTAAAGAAGGAGGAGAGAGGAACGAGGGGAGAAAGACACAGAGAAGAAAAGTAGAAGAGGAAGAAGGAAAGGAAGAAGACGGTGAAATGAAAATAAAGAAAGAAGGGTCTCAAGCTCGATAAATATTGCGTGTAGCTAAACCGTCGTTGTGGTGCCCTTACGTCGTTCGCATGAACGTTCGTACACGTACAGAAAACCTATACACCGAGATATACGTACACACGAAAGCGTGTTCACACATTGCAGCACACAGGGCACACACAGTTGAATCCAGTGACGCAAAGCACACACGTGCGGTTTACGTGCTTGCACACCACCACAGAGAGTGACGCGGTCTCGCACAGCGTGGACACTCCGGCTGGGCACAGCACGAAATATTTGAGTTGCTTGGCAAACACGTAAATGTAAACGCCGCGTTTACATTGCCGTTTACTTTTCGCCCCCTCTGCTTCTCTCTGCGACGACCGCTCGACGAGCCCTCCGGGCTACGACCAAGGAACCTCGACGTCGACGTCGACGGCGACGACGACGACGACGACGACGACGAGGACGACGACGACGACAACGACGACGACGTTCCTAGATAAAGACCAGACCAAAGAGCAAGAGGAAGGAGGAAGAGGAGACGAAGAAGGAACACAGATGAATAGAGGCGAACAGAGGCGAATAGACGCGAATAGGGACGAATAGAGACGACGATGACGATGACGATGACGAGGATGGCGAGAGGATGGTGGCGCGTAAACGTCGGCTGCTAGAAGAGAAACCGACGATGGAGTCAGGAGCGAAGGTTGAGGCGGAGGTGGCGGCCGACGACGCCACTGGCGGGCAACTCTAGTCGACTAACCGTCAGGTAAATATTGACCGAGCGGGATATTGCTCCCGATGCTTGTTTGTTTATTTCAATACCCGTGACCGATGGGCTTGATAGGGGGTTGCTGTATGCACAGGGAGAAGGGAAACGAGACACACACGGCCGCACACTTTCCACATCTCTGTATGTGTCGTGTGTTTTTCGTCTCTACACAGATACACGCATATACGTCAGCCAGGATTGCATGTTTCGCGCGTATCACACACGGATGCACACGTTTAAAAAGAGAAGATAATTCCGTATAGTTAGGTGGAGTATAGAAACGCCTCGACCAGGAAAAAGAAACGCATAGCACGCTTTCCCCGGTGTCCACTCGAGTCCATTTATATCCGAGTGATATATCCACTCGAGACTTCCTTGAGAATCGTCCGGCCAGCCAAACCACGACGACAACGCCGATAACCATTGGGACAACTCTCTCAAACTCTTTCTATCGTTCTTTCGACGATACTCTGTATTCTGTGTTTCTTCTTCTGAAGAACAATCTGACCAGGTCATCGTTTTTCTTTGGAGAATATCAGACGATCCGACAGATATTCCGCGTTACATCTTGGGTCTCGTTATCACGATGTGGGAAACCTCATTGAATAGGCAGGTGATTGCTTGGTCGACAAGTTAAAACGAGTTTCGCAGGCTTTTTATTTTGGTTTTTAATATTACCCTCTGCTAGCGTTACTTTGCGTTTAGTTTTTATATGAAGGTTTTTGCAGGATTGCAGACTGAGAAGCATGTGAGAGAAATACGCTTCGTGGAATAATCGAATTGAATGAAACCGTAACTCTCGATGTACTTACTTATTAGAGCTTCTTGGGAAAAGTATAATTCTATTTCATATATTTATGAAATTCTTGTTACAAAAATTCTGACGTAAACGACGCAACGCGATATGTCTTTCCTCCAAACGATTTGCTATACTGATGATATTATTAACGTTATTATTGTTAATATTAAAAATATACTTTGGCCAGAAATTTTTAATATTCGGTGCATACGTATATTTTGCTTTTATTAGTGTACGCTGATTTTCCATTGCTTGTCGTTAGTTTACTGTATGCGTGTACAGTTGTTTCAGTGACTGTACATCGATATTAAGCAAGAAACGTCGAATTGACCATTAATCAACATATTAAAAAAAATGTCGCTAAAAATCGATCGCTGAGTACACACCGATGATTGATCGTATATTCTATTTTTTGCAGTGCTAAACATAACCTTTTCTCTCCTAATCGACATGTGGAGACACTCGAGAATTAATTTGACTATCGCTCACTCAAGAAAAATTCACGTAATTACAGACTTGAACACGTTGCATGCGCTACCGGTTACCTGATAAACTGCTTGGCTTCGTAAAAACTACAGTTTCTTTCCACGATGACATAGTAAGCTTCCGTAATAGCTCGACGAGGTGGTTAAAACGCGCAGCCTGAAATAATTAAAACGTTCGGCAATTTCCCCCGGTAGGATTCTTATTTTCCGCTAAACGAAACCAGTGGTTTCAGCGGCACGGTAATTCGCGCCATTAAAACAGTATAAACTTCTTGCACATGGCGGTGGGAAGGGTTGTTAGCCAACGGCGATGTTCGTTTTTCCTTTTCGAGTTTCTTTTTCAAGGCTCGCCTCGGTTAAGTGTTGCCTCACCCGTTGCGTCGCGTTTATCGACACCGCAATCTTCCGCTGGAATATCGTTGCATAATTCGCGCGCCGCGAATATCATTATCACGAAAGCTGAGAAGCGAAGAATTTCAATGAAACGCGCCGCGTTACGTGAACGCCACGCGTGTACAATCCTCTTCAGAAGTATTAGAAATTAGGACACTTGCTGTATTCGCGTGTAAAATCTGATAATCGACGCAGATTATAACGAAGAGGATTAAAACGCCAGAATTTTGGTATAGTTGAAGCTCATTTATACGAAGCTATCGTGAGATAAATAGTATTATACGAGCCTCTCAGAAACCATATCAACGAATTTCGTTCTAATAAATTTCATAATTGCAGCATTTGCACCCTCATGAATAATGATTTATTAATTAATGATATCAATCATACGGTTAATGTTGTTAATGATTTATAAATTGCAGGTTGTAGAATTTCGTTAGCGATTTATAATTCTAATTTGTAAGATTTAGTTGCAACAGTTCGTTTATTGTATTATTAAACTTGCTACGTGTGACTTGTAAATTGGACGTATCACCGATAATATCGGTATTTAACCATGCAAATAGCCCTGAGTAGACGACTGATATTCAAGCTTTTAAAAAAGCAATATCTTAATTCCATAAATTTATTCCAAGATATATCGAAAAGTGTAACATTGTCGTTTGTTCCTATTTTTCAATTCACGTAATTCATCGCTATGGTGCCATATGATTCATGTATACTTCGAATTCATATTTCCAACAATTCTTTATAATAGTTCATCGATCGTAAAAGTTCATTGATTGCTATTTATAATTTTTTCGCTCGCACAATAGAAGTTGGCGTTCAACTGTCTAAGTGAAATCTAATCGGCAAAAGTTCATTGAATTAAGCGTTAACTAGAATGTCATGCGACCGTCGTTATAATATTGAAAATATGTGCTATCATCGTCTCAAATTTCAAATTAAAGGTTGTAATAACCTCGTAATGATCTCACCAGCTTACTTCATTTCCCGCCAATGTCGTAATACTTATGAACGAACGTGTACACACGTTGAATGCACGAGCTATTACGCGATCATGAGCGTCGCCTTTTACCGCCTTCCCTCACTTTTGTTTTGTCTGTTTTTCCGTATGTAACGGTAATAATATTCAGCCAGACTCTCGCTAAATAGTCGGTTACAACTACCGCGATAACCATCTTATTACTCGAACGATTTACTCCGTTGTACCGGATGTTTCGTAGCTTTTCGAATGGAAAAGGTCGCGATATACGCCACGCAGGGACTACACGCGATTAGAATACGCGTCGGCTAACTTTACGACTCGCGAACGTCCGTATTATAACGGTAATGAACCGTTCTCTTTCCGTTTCGTGGCGTACAGCCGTGCTTTCTTCAGCCTCACCCTAAAAATTCCTATCTTTTGACTCGATCTCTGAACCACGTTCAACACAGCCTCCTTTGCTTTTCCTATGAACCATAATCTGCACGCGACGCGCGGCTTCACGCACGAAGAATGCCATTTGTGATGCTAAACGGTCGTCAGCTCCTTGGAATAGCGATAAAGGTCTCGTTGGCGCGCGTTTCAAAGAGCTCGGTGAATGACTGCTGGTGAATTACGAAAGTAGCTAATTTCTTCTTAATCGTTCTTATAATAATGTACGAAGTTGCTACTTAGACCTTTAAAAGCTACCTTTTTCTATCGTGTTACGATCTTAGTATACCGACGATGAGGTTGAAATAAATTAACGGACAACCGAGTGGTTCGAGAAGGAAACTAAATGTTTCGTAATAGAATTTATCTTACATTTGGAAATCAACTGATATCCACGTCTGGTTACTTTTATTTCTCAAATTTCAGGTTAGGCGTCAAAGTAAATCTACTTTTACAGCAATTGCTACTTTCTAAATTACAGATTGAATTAAAATTTTGTTCTCTACAACGTGAGCAAAATCCTTATGGTTATAGATGGTCAAATAAGTATTACGTTGTCTATTCTACGTACTGACTCCATACGAAAACATACTAACTTCATACTTGTTGATTATTAAAAGATGGCTAAAAGAAGGATAGTTTAATAGCGAATAA